>NW_008588907.1:42374-61035 GCF_000691845.1 Merops nubicus
GCAGGAATTTTAAAACTATCCATTTTGGGGGAATTTTAGAACACAAGTAGATATTGCAAAGGCCTTGGGTTGTCCATGTGCATCAGGAGATGCTCAGAGTGTGAAAATATCAACCAGCAAAACCGCCTTTGAGCCAAAATGGCTGAGAGTAGTCTTCACTTCTTCCCCCCCCAAACCCTTTCTCAGTGTTGAAGAGGTATACAAATAAGTACTTAAAGTAATTTTCTAAGTGTTTCATACTAAAAATCAGACACATTGAGTATCATCTGAGAGAAAATTTTAGCTCATCCTTGAAAAAGGAAACATGCTGGATACTTCCAGACTTAGGAGCTTAATTGCCATTTGTGCCAAGGTGTTCCTTATGTCTTAAAACAACTCCAGGTAAAGTGTCAGTTAAATAAAAGCAGTTTTTCTTCACTGTTTTTAGCTACTTGGTGCAAATCTCTGCAAAAATTTTGGCCACGTTGTAGCTTAAGGATGAGATATTTTGCTGCTGCTTAAAGAGTTTGGAGTTCATTTTCCCTAATCCAAAATAAGCCTTGCTAAAGCTGCAGTAAGTGCTCATACAGCCCTACATAATGGCTTACATGAATTTAAAATTGTTCTCAGCTTTCTCAAACATATCATCTCCACAATGACTACCTAGAAAGATAAAGAGTAAATGTTTTGTTTTAGCCAACTCTCACACCAAAGAAGATATCTGCAATGTAAATTAATTCTTCAATTAAATCATTAATTAAACCAGAATTTCAAAATGTTGGGCCCTTTGAAAAATTCAGTATGTAGCAGTTAATGGTTTTGAATCAACTAATTGTTCAACTTTTGCTTTTCAAGTATACCATGTACTTTAAATAGAAGTGATAAATTAAAAATGTAAATTGGACTGTATCTTTTAACAGTTGGTGATTTGTCTATTTTCCACTTTTTATTATGCATCATTTTTATAATAAAGAAGGGATTTTTTTTTTATTCCTGTTCTAGTTGATAGCAATTCTTCCATGCTTCTCAAAGCTAATGTAATAAAACTACATAAAATGTTTAAGAAAAGCCCCATTAAAATATACAAAGCATACTAATTCATGAAGTCAAAGTCAAAGCAGAGTGGAAATGTGAGCTTTAATAAAACTATGTCTGTTGTAAATAACTATTCAAGCACAGTCATTTTTTTGCAAATTGCATGGGATATAGCTCAGGCTACTCAAAGCAAAGAATCGCTCAGCAGGATAAATGCATCTTAGTCAGAAATAGATTAAAAGATACAGCTGAGCCATCAATAAGAAGCAGATAGCCCAGTATTGTTTGCTGTTTGTTTTGAAGATGTAATTGCAGATCCCAGGATTTCAATAAATCTGTGCACATCACGGAAGGAATTGTAGAGAGGAACTGGGGCAACGCGAAGAGCGTTTGGTTCTCGCATGTCACACTGGAAAACAGAGAGGGGAATGCTTTAGTAAAATCAGATCACTTCATATTTATCTGTCACCCTTTATTTTTTAATGTCATCCATGTCTTCAAGGAAAAATGACTGGACTGACAAGGAGACACAGGTAAAAACTTTGGGACCCCCAAGAAACTACTGTGATGAGGGTTATTGTGAAGAACATAGCAAGAAGAGTGGTGTGATGCCTAAAAAAGGATGTGAGACTCAGGACGGGCACGACTCTAGCAATGCCTTTGAGGGGCTCCAGACCAGCTATGTACCCCCATAATTAACCTCAGTGCCCATAGCAAGCCATAGTAGAGAAGGCACACAGGTGACAACAAAGCCACCACAGAACACGAACGTGTTTTGTACTACAGGTACAAGTAATGCCACGAGGCTTGCACCATTCTTCTTCCCCTTACTCTGTGAGTTTGAACATTTTGCTAACTAGAAGAGCATCTCATACTTGAAGTGTATTACTGCATCTCAAAGATGAGCCAACAGGGTAAGGCCCTGTGCCCTCTTAAAAGCAGCAGTTCCTGGAATTTCCTGGCAGCACCAAAACAGTAGCACATTTAGCCTAGAAGAGTTGCCCTTTGGGGACACAAGCCACCAGGAGAAATAAAACTCATCTATCATCTATATGACATTACGCCACCAGCTTCACCTCCCAGCACTTTTAAATCACTGAATGTATAGCCCTGAATTTAGCTTTTATTCTTTTTGAGCAGTGCTCACCAGTAACCTTGCCATCACATAGCACTGCTGTTCAGTGGCCTCCTTTTCTAAGTGCTAAAAGATATCTCGAAGGAAATGGCAGCTTTTTAACTCCTCCACCTCGATGTCTGGCAAAGAACAGGGCTTTGGCCATTTGCAGGAGGAAGGGGACAGGTGGAGATGCAAAGCTCCCCTCATCACCAGTCTGTAGTGGGTGAGTTGTGGTGTTGAGGATGGTGAGCACCCCCCAGGTGCTGCTGACTGTCGTTTTCCTTTTTTCAGACCATCAGATCTCTAACACACCAAATAAAGCAGCTCTAACCTCAGTAGTGACTCCTAGGAGTACTCATAGAACAACTGGAAATAAATCAATAGAGAAATGACAACATACAGACTAACAAATGATTCAGAAAATAACTCTACTTCTTTGATTATTCACACAAGTAAAGATGGAGGATACTATGAAAGCAATTTTCATCATCCTCAATCTTTTTTGACCTTGTATGAAACTAGATTTGAATAAAACCAAAATTACCACTTTGTTATGGTACAGATTCACAAAACAGCGTGTAGGATAAAAATTTTATTTACTCACAGCTACTCCTCTCTTCTCCAGCTCTTTAAACACAGATTTGATTGGAAGGGAAAATGATAGTGTAAGTTGGCATCCCCTTTCTTCAATTCGAGATGGTGTGACTATTCTTACAAAGGGTTTCTCTGGATTTGTTTTATCCTCACTGTAGTAATGTTTTATCAGGTATTCCAAGTAACCAGTAAGTAGAATGGATTTCTTTCTTAATGCTTTCATTGTAGTTTGACCAAAAACCTATAGAGATTTAAAATCATTAGAATGATAATACATTGCTATAGAAAATAAAAAGTAAAGATGACTAAAAGGGTAGCAGATTTCTCTCCACATTATCACTGGAATAGAGTAGAAATATCAAATAGACATTAAACATAAATATGGGAGGGTACACAGGATCATGTTATTACTTTAGATAATTGAAACATTTCCATCTATTGCTAAAAAGTTTTACAAGCATCCACATCTGCATAAGTGAACTTGCAAACAAAACCAGTTTGCTAAGAGAACGTTCATTTGCACATCTGAAAAGGATCCATACATTCTCTATACGTGCAACAGGGCTGCACAAAACTCAAAATCACATACAAGGTTTTTCTTGTATGGACCTGAAGCAACAAAATCCATCTGTCGAGACTGAAACATCATGATTGATCTGCAAACTCTTGTATTGAAGAACACAAAATTTATACTAACCTATTAACTTTGATGCTTTAAGTCCTGTACAAGCTCTGGCTCTACCAGCCTGCATGAAGAAAAAATATTCACCTGATTCTCATTTAATAGCTCTATGTTACACGGCTACAAGGGTTGGTGAGCTTTCAGAAACTCAAAACCTCATGGGGGGTGCAAAAATGATTGCTTAAAAATGGCAACGCTATTTTGCCACAGGAACAAGGAAACACAATGTAGCAGAAGAGTTTGTGAGCAGAAGTTGAGGCAGCTCCTGCTTGTGCTCTGGAAACACTCAGTTACATAGAATAAAGGAAACATGACCATAGAAACAGTTTACTCTTGCCTTCCTCAGACTTTCCTTTTTCTTATTCACTTGCAAGTGGCTTCAGAGAAAAATGGTAAGCTACAGACATGCAAGTACTCCATAGTCACTTCAAATCACATTCTGGCACATAAATGCTGTATTGCTGCTCATGGACAATCACACCTCCACTGACTGAAGGTGCAAAACCAGAGGCAAAGTCAAAGCCGTGTATGAAGACTCATCATCTTCACTCTCAAGAAATCACTGCTCCACACTGAATCACAGAATGGTAGGGGTTGGAACAGACCTCTGGAGATCATCCAGTTCAACCCCTCTGCCACTGAAGTAAGGTCACCTAGAATGTGTTGCCCAGTTTCACATCCAGGCAGTGCTTGAATCTCTCCAGAGAAGGGGACTCCACCATCTCTCTGGGCAGCCTGTTCCAGGGCTCTGCCAGCCTCACAAGAAAGAAATTTTTCCTCAGGTTCAGAGGGAACTTCCTGAGTTCCAGTTTGTGCCCGTTGCCATTTGTCCTGTTGCTGGGCACCACTGAAATTAGTCTGGCCCTATCCTCTTGACACTTGCTTTTTATATATTGATAAGCATTGATAAGAGCCCTTCTTAGTCTTCTATTCTCCAGGCTAAACAGACCAAGGCCTCTCAGCCTTTCCCCATAAGAAAGGAAAGTTATAACACTTTTAAGGTTGTAACATTTTTAAGATTCCTTATATCAGAACCTGGAAGAGTGTATAAAGAGGTAACTGAGAAATCCTACTCAAAATACAATAGTCTGTGTTCCAGAAGCACACGGAAATTGCTCTTCTGTAGAATACCCCAAGTATTCCTCCATGATGCTACCACAATTACCAGATGCTGCACAAAACCACAGCCCCTACATGTGTTTTTTGGGAAAGAAAATCTGGCTGCTGCAGGACAGACTTTACAAGGAGACAGTGCAGTCACAGAAAAGAACGTGACAGCAACCAGAGCCATCAGCAGCCAGTACTTGCACGGGTCAACATGAATCTAGAGGTGCTTCCCTCACCAGGCAGGCAGGCAGAGGATGCACATGACTATTCAGCACGTTACTGGAGGTAAAATGGAGAGCTGCTTCCCATCCCTCCGGGCTTCACAGCAGTGTGAGGGATGGATCTCCTTAGGCAGCATGCAAAAATCTGTTTGCCCAGGCTTTGTGCAAGGAATACTTGGCCTCCTGGGTGAAATTTTTGGAAAAAGATCTTTTAAATGTGGCTGTAGAGCGCTCCCCTTTTTTCCATAAAAGGGAGCAGCTCCTGCCATAACAGTCACTTGAAGCATTATTGAGGAATAACATCCATTAACACTTGCCGCTTTCATGGTTTCCATTGGAAACACTGCCTTCTGCTTAATGGGTCCCAGCGAAGGTGGCCTGCAATTTCACCAGCCAGCTCTTGCCAGACATGAAAACTATTTTGTTTCCCACTGTATTAGAGCAATTAGCACTGGGAAATCCTGGTTGTGCCAAAAGGTAATGCGGGCTGGGGAAGGGGAGGCGATGGAAACTGCTCAGCCCTCATTGTTGGAGGCTCCCTGCAGTGGGCTAAATGACATCAACCCACACAAACTGGAGCACTGACAATTTGGGTCATAGCAGAATAGCTTTCAGTTTATCTCGAAGGTCACATAAAGTTTAAAAAAATATATTGGATGTTTAAGGGCTAACAAAATAAATTGTCAGGCAGAACAAGAAGCATTGCTTTGCCCTTTGCAGTCCTTCAGCGTGGCACGTAAGCTGAAAAGAGCACAACTGGCAAATTTCTGACATTGTTTGCTTAAGATATTGTTTTTTCACTAAATAAAGAGGGACTTGCAGTGTATGGACATTGCTCTTTGTTCCAGCATCAGCTTTACCATGACACAAACATTAATGGAATGCTAGCAGATATAAAATTCTCCCATTTACACTGGTGGCAAAAGCTTGCTAATGAAGGCTGGCTTGTAAAGCAGCTAAGGAAAAATTTTAACATCGTAGCATACACATCATTTAGCAGGGAAATCTGTGGAAAACCACCCTTTTCAGCCACACAGACCCAGAGTCCTGCATTTCAGGGGTAAGCCATCTGTAAGAGAAGTGCTGCTATATCTTGATATGAAATGATACCTATCAAGCATGACTAAAAGTGTTTGGAGAAGAGCTGCATGCCTTCAGATGAGGCTGAATTATGCTCTCCAAAGCAGAACAGAGGACTTTCAGCACATGGATCACCCCTTCCTAGCCAAGAAGGGATTAGCTGTGTATGGCAGCAGTGCCCTTTCCACAGCCATGTATACATGTAGGTCAGAGATGGGGCTCTGCTCCTCTAGCCACTAGAAAACTGATGAATAAATGAAAAAAAAACAAAAAACAAAACAACAAAAAAACAACAACAAACCACCAGTTTGGAGCTATACCACACTAACCCCTTTTTAAGGAAGTATTCACAGACAGCTTGTATCTTTTCTGTTTGTAGGCAAAGGGACTACAGCAGAAGACAGTTCCCTGAGCCACTGGTTGAATTTAGGCTCCTGGAACCCCAGTGGCCACATCCATTTTCATATGGATTTCATGGGAAACACATGTAGAAGCAACTCTGGATGCAAATTTACATAGTTACATGATTTCTTTGTAGGAAGACTTTGAACAGCATCCTTCACATGAGTTGCACTGAGGCAAGCTCTGAATATCTCTATAGGAAGAGTTATTATTTGTAGGGAGTCCCTAAAAGCCAGGACAAACACAGTGCCAACAGTCAGGCTTAGAGGTGCAAACCTCACCTATATTGGTTCCAACAGTGAGGGTTGTGGGCATAGTGAAGAGCTGAGTGAAGTTATTAATGTTTTTGGTCACTCACAGTTATGAGGTTGTTTTATTTGTTTTTCCATTCCCCCCTCCCTTCACTTTTTAGCTCTTCTGCAAACTTTAGAAAGAGGAACAGCAATAATCCATAGAATATTCATTGAACATTTTTATACTCTTAAATTCAGGCTCAAAGTAAAGCAATTACTTACCTCTAAACTAGCTTGCAGAGCACAGACCAGTAAAATTGGAGGATTCGATAACCGAAATCCATTAATTCCCTCACTTAGTTGTAACTCTGGAAAATGAATAACTTATATTAGTGTTTTTGATTTCTTCCTTTTAACGGATTGGGCCTTATCTTGAAGTCCATCCTCACGCAATAAAATATTTCACTAATGTGGCCTGTAGGAACTGATCATTAAAAGGAAACAGTAATCTGTTCACAGCTAACACTTTCAACTTCGAGAGAAGCCCAATTTTACCCAGTGGCAGACCTCATTAGCAGCTTCATGGGAACTAGAGAATTAATTTGTTTAAATGGGGTGTGTGAAACCCACCTTCACACTCGAATCTCTTTTAATACTGGCACAAACCAGAGAGAATTCCAAGTCAGCAGCAGCACACGTGTGCAGAGCCGCCGAGCACGAGCAGGGAATCATGTTCCTTAACTTTATTAAACTGACGAGACACAGGGGAGGCTACATATGCAGCTAAGTGCAGCTTCAGGCCACAGAGAGAAGTTGCATAGACGTTAGGCTGTGAAATTTCACAAAAATCTGTTTAATAAATCTATAAAGCTTCACTGTAAGTTCTGTGTCACCATTCATATTTCATGCTCCAGCACCAGAGCAAGAGGATGCTGCGGAGGAAATTCTTTTCATGCACAGCAGACTGGCTAATTCTATAATGATTGCTTGCCCAACTTCTCCCCTATAAACTGCCCATGGAAATGAATAAACAATGTTTTTCTTCTTCTAACAGTATTTCAAGGCAATTTGTGTCTCCTGCTGGCTTTCTATAGTGCCACTCTCTTACATTTGGTCAGAAAACAAAGAGCAGACTGAGGCTATTAAAGAGGTGTTCTCCAGCCAAAGTCACATCAATAGGCACTGCCACACAAAATTAAAAATATATTGAAAAGAAAACAACCAATCAAACCAAAAAGCTTCTCTCTCCTCCTGATCCCTCAGGATATTCTCTCTGCCGTACTTTAAAATGAAGCTGAACAGTCTAGCTGTCAGGTTTGGAAAGAAGTCCTCATTTTGTATTGGGACAATAAATACTTAGCTATTTCAGAGCAGGTTTGGTTTTGTCTTATAACCTATCCTTTGCTAGCGCAAGGAATTTGGAGGTGCTGGGGTATTAGTGGCATTTTATGACTTATGTCAGATTACCTTACCTTTCATTATGTTATTTCTCATTAATTCCAGTGAAACTAATCCTAAAGTATGGTATTAACCAAGTGAATGATAGTAGAGCCTTGCTCCTCAGAGACTTTTTGAGTTTAATTCACTGAGATACTTTGAAATTTTCATCCATATTCTATATCTGCATTTTGAAGGTATTTCAGCAAAATGTCTGGAAGCAGACAGCCAGACCCATATGCCCAGAGACAAAATTTATTCCCACATTTATTTTGTTAACTCCATTGCATTACATATTTCAGATGAGTTGAGTTTAATACCTTTAACGTAAGTGAAGAAATGTAAAGTTCTATCCTTTCTCCTCAAACTACTATAAAAGTGAGGCTGGTTATATATAGATGCATCAAATAAGGTAAAAGTGAAAGTGTACAAGTACATACTGTTCTCCATGAGGAATCTTGTTTTGAATTCATGGCCCCACCAGCCAATTAACCTAAAGGTTTTGTAAAGAAAGTAAGTTAGTATCAATCTTAGTATAAAATCTTTTAACTCAGATTTCAGAGTTAAGAAATAGATAATATTAAGAAATACATACGTTTCTAATAATACATCTAACAATGACATAAAAATGCAATAAATTCTATAAATAGCTAACACTAAAACCTTAATACTACTATTTGGGAATTCCTCTAACTACTAATCATAAAATGTACCACATCTTTCAATTAACTATTGATTTCTAACAATAACCATTTTGTCCGAGTTCCTTTCACAAAATGAAAAATAGAATGGAAATTTTTCCACTGTTTTGTCCGAAGGCATTAAATTCAACATCCACCCACCCCAACCTTCAGCCTAGGACCTCAGAAGGATTGTGTATACAGACATTTGCTTTTCCTTACTGAGGCAGCAATGTGAATTCCAAGTAAACTTCTTCTGAGCTGAAATTACTATTCAAAAAAAATTCTTTAAAATAAAAAAAAATAGTTCAATCCAAAAATGCCTTTTTTAAGATGATCTCCAGAAAAGTAAAAATAATTACAGATAATTTATGCAAGCTTATGCATTAAGATGACACGGCATTATTAACTCATATTTGCTGAAAAATCTGCTCAAGGACATAGCTAAAAAGTTTTCCAAGGCAGCTGGATGCAATGGGTCACCTAGTGCCCAAGGCACTGCAGATAAAGTCAATACCACAAAATCAAGGATTCTCTCCCAATCTCCTGTGGGGTTTTTTTACTTCTTGACTCAGTTAATATCAGTGACTACTAATGACAGTATTGTTGGATATCTCCCATGGATCAGTATTGTTATAATATTAGGTGGTCACCACCACAGGCTCCTTCCTGACCTTCTAAGGTCTCCAGGACTGGAGATATTGGACACCGTTTCTTCCAAGGCTTTGCTCAGTTTTTCCTACGCCAGGTAGCAGAGCTGTTAGAAGTGAAGCCTGGAAAGTGTTCAAAATTTGTAATAATAAAACAGTTTTAAAAATCTATAAACCTAACTCATGGTAGATCAACCTTTCCTGGAAGTAAGCTGGCAAAAAGAAAGGCGTTGCTCCTCTCTAGAGCAAGAGCACTTCTTTGATAGTATGTTTAAAAGAGCCTAGCTCTGCAGAATTAAGACCACATTTGAGTTCAAAACTTGTGATTTGAATACTGCACTGTGTAAAATAACTCCCTGTTTCTGTAGAACAACATAGGTTTTATGTTTACTTCTGCAAAAGGCTCTGAGCTGCATCCACACAGAGTACACAGAAAAAAGCATGCTTTTTCTTTATTGCTGCATGATGTTTTTATTGTTCTAAGACCCATGAAAATCAATAGTGCAATATACAGGCATTTCAAATGAGATATTACATTGCCAAAATGAATATACCCCAAATAAAGTATAATGCAGCTTCTGCCCAAGCGACTCGGTTACTGGTGCTTTGAATCATAAAAGATATTCCAGCTATTTAATATGAACTTTATAACAAGTATAGAACATTTTATTACAAACCCTGAATATTTTATGTTACTACAACATACTACTAATGTCAATGACACACATTTAATGAATTCCAAAAGTTTTAGACAAAAAATCCATGAGAAATATATAACATTTATACTATTACTCCAGACCAAGGAGAAAACAATATTACGTTCTATTTGGATCACATCCTAAAGTCAAAGATAAAATAAGCATCAACCAAAATATTACCCATAGAGAGCTTGATGAAAAGCACTCTGGTTGCATTTTGAATGCTCAAAACTTGCTAGCTCTGAAGCTGGCTTAAAACCAGTTCTCTGCTGCAGCACCACATTTGCAACTTGGAAACTGAAATTTCAGAACTTTTCCAAAATGACAGAATGAAGGGTTTTTTTTAAAGACAGTTTTTAGCTGTCTTGCCCTTTCCTACCATAACTTTGACAATTTGCTTTTTCGATTTTTTAGTTCTTTTTTTCTTTTTGGCTGTTCTAGAACATCAGAGGTGTCACTACAGGATGTGCACTTTGAGGCAGCTCTGGTCCTACACTCTCATTGATCTAATGGTCCATATGGATGTCACGTTATTTGACATTTGAGTTGACAGGCTTCAAAGTGTGGAAATTAACAAAATCTTTACAAATTAGCAATTTGCTGTTTACAATTTTCTGTGAAAATTTTGAAATGAAGGTTGCCACTGCTATGCCAAATTTCAACCTGTTATGATGGGAAATAGCTAAGGTGTTAAACCCCAGACATAAGGCATTATAAAAGCTAGCTAAAAATAATAGGCAATAAAACTGTGCATTAAGATACTGCAGTAAAAATCCTTATTAAAAAGATGTTACTCTGCATGCAAAATGAGGATTTTAAAGTGCAGCCACCATTTTGAATATTCCTACTTCAAAAACAAGGGCACCAAGTTCTAAATTGATTTTTGAATTCCAAACCGTAGTCTGCACAAAATACATGATGTGGAAAGCTCAGAAAATACTTATGTGATGGACTTCTGTTCAAAAAAAACCCTTAAACTTGTTAGTAACGGGACTCTGGAGTTACAGCCTTTCCATTGCAGATAAAACCCATTTTGTGCAGTGTGCTAAAAATCAGTGTCTAGGGAGAAGAGGGGCTAATTTTGCATATGGTCCACTATAAACCTTCAAGAACAATGTTTTACCAGTCACTGCCTTTTACATGCAGATGTATCCAAACTGAACACTTGTTTTAACACAACACTGATGAAAATGTTTATCCCAGTGATGACCAGCTTGTGGTGTGTGCCTCGATGGCAGTCCCAGGTACTCACAGCCTCCCAGGGCTGCTCAGCAGAAGGTGCTCCTGGAACACTTCTACAATTAACACCTCACCATCCAGCAGCAAAAGCAGACATCATGCCAAAAAGGAGAGTAAACTAGTGTCATATCAGCTCTACCTTTTCCTGTGAGGTGTGCATGTTGTTATAAAGCCACTTCTATAAGAAAATAACTTTTAAAATAGATAACACCACATTCTATTTCATGCATCAAATAAAACCCATGACTTCATGGTTTAATAACGTTGAGTCTTTCCCAGGGAATTCTGCAGCTTTCCAGTCTATGCACAGAACTAGTTTTTAAGTGTGCCACACAAAATTTAAAGCAAAATATCAGTAGCTCAGTTTCAGGAAACAAGTAGGCATATAATGAAAGATTGCTGAAAAGTTTTCAAACTCTTTATTTTTACCCCAGAATGTTCTCTTATTTTAAAAATCAATGAACAAAAGATTTGCTGGGTTGGAAAATGACTCCAGAAAGGAATAATATCTTCTCACTTAGTTGTACCCTCTTTAAGCACAGTTACACCAGGCAACAAGCCCTTCAATAAGTATTTAACTCATTTTCCTCCTTCATATCTGTCTGCGTTAGACTGAAGCATTTTTTTTGTTCATAACTCGAGTCATCTCATTTTTAGCTGTAATAATGATGTAAGAGTACAGGATATAATGATCATGATGTATGTGCAGTGTAAACATCAAAGAAGATCCAGTTAAAGAACACAGAAAAAATAAAATAAAAAAAATCCCTTGACCTATGCTTTGAAGTTACAGATGATCATGCTACTCATTTATAAATTACAGCCTAAAGCAACACAGGTCTTGTTTCCATTCTTAGAAAGAAGGGAAAAAAAAAAAAAGGAAAAAAAAAACCTCTTCAGCATTGACAGAGAAAACAGGGAAATACCATTAATGTGGCCCATCTTTTACAACCCAGGTCAATGTGCAGGAAGCATCCTGTCATTATATTGCTTAAGAAGTCATTTCGTGGCTGAGAGAAAGCAGGCTGAAAAGCTACAACAGGAACACAATGTGAAATTAGTAATACTTAGAGAATTAATTACACTTGCCAGCTCCACTGGGCATGGAGCAGTTTGTCTTCTCCCTGTTCTCAGGTTACAGTGCTATATAGAAATTTCATATCCATAGGATATATCTGTATTAGGAGTATATACCAGCAGGCTATGATTGTGAAATTATGGATTAAACTAAATCATAAATAGGCAGGTTTGGGGCAGACTGTGTCCACAAAGTAGCTGTTGGAGCTGTTGGGTGGCAGCTAAGCTCTTCATTCTCACATCACTTTATTTTTGGAGAAAATTCCAGGCCCTGGTAACGATTTGTTTGAGTTTTCATGCTACAGTTCTAGCTATGAGTAAGAATCAGCTCTGAGGAGTTAATGAAATGTCTCCCTGCTGCCAAAGTTTATTACACAGAAGTAAGGCAGATATCAGGCTATGTCTGCAAAGGCAGCATCATGCAGGGAAAGGAATGAAAGGGCCAACAATAATCATTAAGCTCAGTTTCTTGCAGTTCTGTATGTCCATGACAACTGGCTGGTTGAAGAGCACATCCATTCCCTGAGCTTATGTCTCATGACACCCTTAAGACCCTCAGCAGACAACCTCTATTCTCTAAACTCATGTCACACTTGCACTGTGGTTAACTCCATCTCCAGCATCACACTCTTACCAGGAAAAGTGTTAAATAAAGAACCTATCAGATCTTAGGAATTAGACTACAAAAGAATATAAGAAGCCCAGAGGCTGGAGCCAGCCTGAAGCTATGAACCAGCTACACTTAACCCTGCTTGATCATCATCCTGCTGCCCAGGAGAATGTGGTTATACCACACCACTGGTGTCACATCTGAAGTCCAGCTCTGCCCAGGTTTCATGTTTTAAAAGGCATGCTACTGTACTCAGACAAAGACTGACCCCAGAAGCCAAACTCATGCAAAGAGTTCTATCACCCCCTCAAAGACCCCTTACTCTCACCTGGATTTCCCAACAGCTCTCCACAAACTCCAAGCACAAACCTGATCTCCAGGATAAACAGCTGGTGCATGGTCTTTGCATTCTACTCTGTCTTGATTTGATTGGTTTTCCAATAACAATTTTTTATATGCATTAATTTCATTTTTATTGCATTAATTTTATCGCAAGCACATGAGTGTGATTATGTTTCTTTGGATTCAAAGCCAAAATTCAAAAGAAATAGCAAGAGTGCTTCCCTGTCCCCCTGCCCAAGAAAAGAGAAAAAACTGCTCATTTCTTTACATAGCATATTTTTGGCTCACTGATGAGGGTTTGAGAAGGAGTATGAATTTTCTTTGCTGTCACAGACTTGTCTGATCATGGATGAGTCATTTAGTCTTTCCATGCCTCAAGCCCTCATCTCTAGAAATGCTGCACACTACTGGCCTAAGTCTCTCGTGAGTGGGGAAGATACGTTTGTTAAAATATTTTCACATACTTTGTAATGAGGACCTTGTAAGAATCAAGAAAAAGATTTCCTTAGAGTATCTTAAACTGGAATTTTTGAAACTGAGACAGAGAATGAAGATTTAGAGGTAACAGATGATGCCACTGGTTTTTTTTTCCCTTCCTCTCAACCTTTCCTCAAATTATCCTTTCACCCTCAAAAGTTCTTTCCAGTGTCAGGCTTCTGTTGAGTTGGGAATTTAATACTTTTCTTGATCTGTGTCACTTAGCTGGCACTTCCATCAAGAAAACCAAAATCAAAATCAATATTTCTATTGCTAAATTCCCCACAGTGTTTTACAACCACGCTGAAATAAAACTGAAGCCCAAGTGGATGGACAATATAATTCCACTTGCAACTCCATCCTCTCCATACTGGGCACCACAGCAAGGTGCTGCCCTGACCCAGGGCTCCCAGGCTGACAGCTCACTGAAAGGGAGAAAAAAATTCAAATCCTATTTGGTGTGTCGATGATGTGTCCGTTTAATCAAAACAAAGAATAATTGAGAAGTGAGTCCCAGTTTCATCACTGAAATGCAGAATTCAAGAATTTTAAATGTCCTGTACAGGTGAAATTCTTGATATGCTGTGAAGCTGTCAGTTATAGAGTGAATTTCATAGTGTGTGTGGGGGTGTATATATATATATATATATAAAATGGACAAGGTTTTGCGTAGGGATTAAGGGAGTTAGCAGGTAGTCCCTGCTAGACTTCAGTGATATTTTGAAACCTAACTCTCACTGTCTCCTTCAAAACACCTTGTCAAGATTGCCAGAAGCTACATTTAAAGCCTTTTTTCCACCCCTCCCTTATATCTATGTAGAAATCCTTTATTCCAAATGGTAAGACCATATTTCTTTCATTATTCTCTTCCATGCAATGCCTGTTGTTAATTTTAAGTAGGATCAGTTGTTAGAATTTGAAAGGCTTTTGAAGCCCAGGTAATTATTAGCTTCAGACTTCTGTAGTTTTGGACTTGCACATAACTCTGATGCTTTCCTTACCCTTTTCAACTCGTTACAAGTGTTTCCTAATTATTAAGCATATGTGACTTGTGAGCAATGCCATACATTATTAATGGACTAGCCTCTTAGAACTCCTTATGAAAAGTTGTTACTGTGAAAGTAGTAACTTTTCATATTTAATATCAATGAGGCTTTACTTCATGAAAAGACCAAAGTAATGTGATTGTATTAGAGGCTAATAGCATGACATTTTTCTTCTGTTAAGTAGCTTGCATTTTCAGTACCATCTAAAGGGGGACAGTTTTTCTTCTCTATTTTGAGGCTTTTCTTGGTTAAAAAAAAAAGTTAAATTCACTTTCTGCCTAGCAGCAAGTTTTAATAGCAAAGACCAAAATCCTGAAAAACAGTTTCATAATCTAAGCAATGACACTTAACTATGCAACCACAATGGGTGAAATGAAGAAATCTCTATATTGGAGTAATCATCCTTTTCCCAAGAGTAGCTGGGCAGCTTTCAGCTCCCTGAGCATCACTGTTCTCCGAGGTGAGGAATTTAGTGCAACTATTGCCACAATTAGAGAGACTTTTGGGTGAAAAACCAGGGCTGTTTGGTTAAATCAAGTGCAAGGTGGTTTACAGCTGATAGATATTTGAAGATCGAGGGTACAACATGCTCTTCTTGAATTGATTTTTTCCTTGTTAGTCTTTTAGACTCAACACAAGTGGGAATACACCAATTTCAACATGTCCTTCCATATTACCCCTCCAGGTCAAAACAAAAAGAAGATTGAGCTCACTTCTGTAGCAGGAAACAAGTTGCTGTGACCAGGACATGAGAAAGAGAGATGGCTGCAATGCTACCAATCCAATCAGGGCCCCTTGGAGCCACGCAGAGCTCTCCGCCAAACCTCTAAGGCACTTGCAATGAGGGATGATGATTTAATTCCCCATCATCGGGCAAAAAGAAAGGTATGATTGAGCAGCAGACAAAATTGGAGCCTAAATTAAATCCCAGGAAAAGATCTCACGAAAAACAACCCCTCTAAGGCTAATGAAGTTGAATTAGAAACTGTTAAATCAGCTTACAAACAACTATTATCACAAAGTGCTCATATATCACTTCCAGTAGCCAAATATCAGATATATGAAAAGGAGGAATATAGCCAACAGTATGTTAGCACATTTAGAAAGAGGAAATCGAATGTTCTGCCTAACACCAGAAATTAAAAATCAAGCAGGGAGCCAATTTACTTACAGAGATATTAATAAAGTTCTCAGTGATTTTTATAAAGTATCAGATAGTACCCAATTATATTATGGTGATAAAAACCCCATATTACATTCTTTAAGAATTCAGCAATTTTTTTTTCTAGGCTGTTTCAAATAGATTAAATTAATCAAGAAGCAAAAGCAACAATCTCTCCAAGAGCTACTTTTAAATGTGAAATCTGACTTAAAGGAGACTTGGACAGTTTTGATTACTGTCATATGTTTACTGAACTATACAGTCTCCTCAATCCCTTGAATGAATCTTTGAGGGGATGATATCTAGATAGATTTCTAAATAATACATGTATCTAACTGAGCTCCAATATAAAAATGTTAAGATCTGGGAAGCTGTCCTTCCTCAGGTCTTTGTTGTTTTTGAATACAGTAGTCACAATATTAATGCAAGACCTTTATCATACTAGAATCCTTATTAGATTAAATGTGAGGGTTATCACCTCTGCTCTTTGCCAGAAACAAGAAGCAGTCCACATTAGATGAGATTTTTCTCTTTTTTTTATGTCAGTGGCTGGAACTAATTGTGTTCAAAGCCTTCAGTGTCAGCAGAGTTGCCACAGAACCCAGTAGCTGTGTTACAACACATTTACCAACACAAAGTGATACTCGAGGAGAAAAGAACTCAGAGGGAGACTATTGATCTGACGTCTAAGACATGAAATGATTTAAGGGAGAACAGAAATGAGCATATTTCATAGATATTTTAAACAGTTCCTCTTCAAAAAGTTGAAATTTCATCCATCACTAGAGAACGTGACAGAAATGGGACTTACAGACCTTTCTTTACAGGGCTGTAGTTGTCCTATTTATCAGTAGCACATAAACTACCACTAGTTTTGGTCCTAAAATATGTTTGACATGAGGTCTAACACTGGTTTCAGGAGTCCCCAGGCTCTTCTCACCCCAGAAGCATGGAGGAGCCATCAGATAAGGACACTTGTATGGGCTTACTCTCATGTCACAAAATGTCTGCAACACTGACCAAATCTCTCTGTACTTGCTTACAACATGTTCCTAGAAAGTCAAGCCAGAAAAATGTCAGTGAAAGCAGAAGGATGCTGAGAAACTAGATTAAGTTAGGAAATTACTAGATTTTTGCTCAATAAACTGTACACAGCCAGATAAATAAATCATTCTTCACTTTAAGGAGCTATTTTGTGCCATGGGACAGAAAGAACCTACAAGTTTATCAAACCAGTTACTCTGGTATGATTAGGGCCCTGATTTGATCCCATGAGAAACTTGAAGGGAGGGAAGAAGGGTAGAATACAGTGTCCCCTCCCAGCATCACACTAGATATTGCTCCTCAGACTCAGATTTGAGTGAGCTGCCCTACAGTTTCCACACAGTAGAAGGCAGCAAGAGGCAGCTGCCAGCAAGCACTGCCAATGACTCCCGTGACAAAAGAGGAGTAGTGACCGATAGTGAGAATTTGCTGTCAGCATGAAACAGCTGTGAAAATGGGTATCAGAAATGGTGATAGAAAGGATGGCTTAAAGCAAGTAGGCAAGAAGAAACAATACATGTCATGAAGGTGTCTAAGCTGCTTCTGATTCAAAGGTTTGTGGAGATGGGCAAGAAGTAAAAGACAGCAGGCTGTGGACTTGCTTTGCTGCAAGGAAGGACCTGGCATGAGGGCAGAAGAAATGATCTAGCTTGCCCACAGCAATGGGGGCGAGATAAAATTGGTTTGAGTATGGGAGTCTAAGGAAAAAGAAAAATATGAAGGTGTACGCCCTGGTGAGACTATCTTCTGGTTGAGCACTGGAGAGGTTAAAGTTCAGCCAGGAGGAAGAGGAGGCATAAGGACCAGAAACCCCATGAACAAGAATAAACAAGTAAGCACACTTGGTATACCAAGCAGAAAAGAAAACCCCGACTCTATCCCCCTGGTGCACACACAGAAAACCAATTCTGCAAGAAATAAAGAGGCTGAATTATTTCCTGAACCTGGACAGCGACCTTCCAATTACCTTTAAAAATGCTTATGGCTTGAACCAGGTGCTGGCTGTGACAGGAATCACAGCCAGGACAGGGACACGAATAGCTCTGGGAGGCACACAACGCAGGAGACCCCATCTGAACTGGTAACTGACAATTATAGGAATATACTCCAGGGGACAGAAATGGGGGGGAAAAAAGGTAAAAAGTATTAATGGCACAAAAGCATAATGGCTATTGCTGGTACTTTCAGCTTAGAGCAATTTTGAGGCATACCATGATCTCAAAGCACATTCAGGAAGAAAAAATTAAAAATAATTCCCCACTGTGGGTTAATGAACTAATATGAAAGCGTGAGCAAATCTCATTTTTAAAGGACACGTGTAGACTATGCATTTAATTGAGAATCTTATAGGAGGAAAGCTTCACAGAAAATACCAAAAGTGGGAATCTGAAATAGAAGAAGTGAAAAATGACCAAATACTGAAAGTGAGTCAACATCTAGTAGGAAATCCCAAATGCAAAATTGCATTAGTTCCAGCACATTTCTGCACAGAGGTAAGCGAGCTCTTAGTGGCAATGGCAGAAGATTTACTTGATTTTTTTATCAAAGACAAACTTTTTCCTCCCTAAAAGAAGAAGGTTTTGTGAGCTGGATACAGAAGCACAGATTAAGAGATAAGCGTAAGAGGGAAGTTAACATCTCTCTTCATGACTTATTAAAAAGGCAAGCAAAGAATGTTTTCTTTCCATTTTTGTTAGGGGTGTGTGACACCAGCTTGAGTGTTACATCTCTGGAAGTTCATTCAGCAGG
>NW_008588907.1:61066-72445 GCF_000691845.1 Merops nubicus
GGAAACTAAGTCACTGCCTTCTCTAAATGGGGAATATCAAGACAGCAAAGTGCTTTCAAAAGTATCTGTATCAAGGTGGAGAACTGAGGCACAAAGAGCAGGCAGCTAACAACACATGTCCTTTGAAGTGACAAGAAAAAAATCAAAGCACAGCAACCATAGAGACTCTGAGGAAAGCCCCAGGATCTCTTCCTTGCTGGTTAACCAGGATGCAAGAGTTGCCCCCAGGCTATATTCACCTTTCCATCAGGCTAAGCCTGTTGAGTTCCTTTCATGTGCTCAAGCAATTGTGTCTTACACCATCTGATGAGAAAAGCTGGAGGCAGCAGATGGGAAACCACATCTGCAAGGAACTCAGCCACCTCCCTCCTTTCCAAGGCTGGAATAGGAAACAGCCATGGCAGAGCACTCCAAGTGATGTATGTCCCATCAGTGTGGTCCAGGAGAGATGGATGAGACATTTGAATCCATTCAGACCTAACTTGTAAACTCACTAGTTCAGTGAGTGATGACTGAAGAAAAAATACCATTGAAGACCTATTCCAAGAACTTGATCAGCCTTAAAATAAAAAATATTTTTTAAAAAGGTTATGACAAGCATCATGCCTTAAATGACATTTCTATATGTTGTTGGTGGAATTTTAGACAAAAGAAAGAGTGAGTTGTCAGGCAAAGGTTTAAATACACATAAAATCCCTCAATATGCCCCCATGATATTTGCAGCCAGACACACCTATGCTATAAATACTGTCTTGGAGACAATCTGACTCATGGAAGCTAAGTGGGTTTGTTTATATGTTTATCTCCACTTATCCCAGTATTTTGATAATCCAGCACCATACTTTTTGAAAACACTCATTTATATATTGGAGAAATCTTACAGAAGCAATTTCTCTTTTTTTCCTACATGCTCCATTTTAAGGTCTGAGTTTTCAAAACCAAAGGTGTCTGAGTAGCATGGGAGCACACATAGGGACTGAAAAGGGCACGTTACTTTCACATGCACTCCAAATATCCTGTAGGAGATGCAGACTTGGTATACAGCACATTTACTTGTACATAGTCTCATGAGTTTACAAGGAGGCACACAGCTCCTCCCTCAAACACCTTAAAATCTAACCAGGGCAAAGACAAACATGGGGGAAGACCTTCAGGGAGGAAAGAATTAAGATTATTTATAACGAGAAAAGGAGCAAGATGGCTTGAAGATATAGCTTAATTACAAGGGAGGATTTGAAGGAAGATAGAGAGAAAATGCTTGACAGAGACAATCATGGGAGGCACATAAAAGGGTGTACTGAGCTGAAGAAATAAGAATGGGAATAGATGATGTGAGTGCACATTAACCTCTCTCTTTCTTCCTCCCAGAGACTCACTCCAAAGTTAAAAAATGCTCTTGGATATTTGCCATTCAGTTGGTGAACTGGAGAACGCGGCCCTGCAGGCCCATCATGGGTCTAGATTGGCCTAATAAATCACTTGTCCCAAGACAATGCAATTAACCCTAATTAGCTGATGCCTTTATTCCTAAACAGTCTCTTCTCAAGGGAGGTTTTAACTTTTGGTTTCTAAATTAGCTCAAGGAGCTGAATTGCTCTCGCCTCCTTAGACAAGAAACAGTCCATTTCTACCTCAGCACTGGATACTTCCTGCACTTGGGGGGACACGTTGCACTCCATGACTAGTTTATCCATACATTAGTCCACAATTTGAGTCCACCTGGACCAGTGACAGACCTCCATCTGTGAGCACCCACTTCCCATCCTGCTGCATTCAGTGCAGCTCCCTGGAAATCTCTATATTGCTTCTCCAGATGCCTTCTTCAGCCAGGCCAGGGTGCTCTGTTCTGCTAAAACTTTCAGGAGTGCCATGATAGACTCCAAGGGTAGATGAGGATTGAATCACTTTACTCTGCTTCTAGAAGCATTATTGTCAGCAGTTTCACAGAAGCTTCAGCTATTTAGTTTGGGGATGATGTGGCTCTAATTTCAAAAGGAACAATGTGATATCTCCTCACAGATCAAGAAAATGACTAAAGAAAAACTCAGCTGGAGCTACCAACCCTGGAAGGGGTTGAGTAGCCTCTTGCAAAACAAAGTTACTGGGCAGAAAGGGTCTGCACTGGGGCAGAGTGGGGGCACAGAACACGTGGGGAAAATGGGAACGGGGAGGTGTGTGGAGCTGAAATAGTCTCTGTTTATCTCATGCCAGGGAAAAAGTCCACATGCAAAAAGTTGTGTACGTCTCCATAATGAAGTAGCAAGAAGCTATTTGTGCTCTGTCATTTTCACTGTAATCAAGACACCAAAAAGGGAAGTGATCTAAGAGAAAGGGTTGGCATCATCCCTCTGTCTATGAGGAAATTGTCTGAAGATATCTGAAGATAACTTTTCTTAAAGTTAATATGAAATAGGTGCCTCTTTGTTTCTTGTTCTTTGATACTTTTCTTTTTATCCTATACTAAAAGCTGACACGTTCTTTGGCCATCAGCTGCTTCCTGCACATACAGCATTTCTTCACATCACACTATTTTTTTTTTATTTTTATGCTCTACCTGCTCCTACTCCATGCTAAAGCCTTGTTAAATCCTTTCATTTTAAACCCTAGACTTTGTATAATTTTCATTTAATCCTCCGCCAAGGCTTATCTATTATTCTCCTGGCTGCTTTACATACATTTATTTCCCTTTCATCTTTATAAATTTTGACTTTTTCCTTACACTGATTTGGCTAGGACTTTTTTTTTTTCTTTGCTTGTCTCAGGACTTCACAAGTTTGTCCCCTCCTGTCCCTTGCACCAGCTGACAGCAGAGCTGAACTCACTGCACATTTACAGCAGCAGATACACTGCTGTGAACACCTCGTTCCTCACATACCTTCTATCTCAGGTGCTCAAACATTCACATCTCATCATAGTTAATTTGCTCGGTAGATTTTAGTTGTCCTTTTTGTAAACTTGAAAATTTATTAAAAAAACCCAACAGGGTAATTAAAAAAAATAGTGAAAAAAACTTTTCTAGAGACCAAAAAGCCAGTCTAAGCAAAATTTCAGTGTTAGTAGCTTACCTCACTACTTTCTGAGTCTTGTAAACCTCCTTTCTGCAACATAACTACATTGATGTGGCAACTTGGTGGCACAGGATCAGCCTGAACTGACCAAAGAGTTTCAGTAGCATTTCATTGCTCTGCTCTCTCCAGGCCTTTTTTTTTATTTGAAACTTTCCCCCAGAGAAGTCACTGCAGCACAATTAGCCAAGAATATATTGCATTGTGATATATAGAGCAGGTATTAAAAAAGCTATTTGAGTATTAAAAGAGACTTCAAAGGAGGTGAGATCATGAGAGAGTAGGGATATATTGGACCCATATATGTCAGGTTGATTCAGTTTTACTGCTACAGGAAGAAAGGAGATGAGCAAAAGACTATCCAGCATGGTCAGGGACAGATATTCTTTAGGATGGTTACAACATGTAACTTTTAGAGCCATGGCCTTTGCAGTGAATTTGAGAACTAATATCTAATATCTAAACTAACTAAGCCAGAGAGTGCCACCAAACAAGAAGGGGCCATAGGAGAGTGTTGTCCACAACCTCCATCTGCCACCCGTCAGATCTAAGGATCAAACCTTGTGCTTAGGCAATCTTTTGACAAGTTAGTGAGCTGCTAACTTTAAAAAAATCTTGTGGGGAGCTTGCACACCCACAAAGAAGAGGAGTGGGACTGGTGTTGCCCTTTGTCTGCTGAGATGTGCCGTGGTATTACTGAGTAACAGTGGTTTGGGGTTGCATAGGTTTGCAGTTCAGCTGCCACTACCTCAAATCTGCAGACTCAAAGCAGAAAGCAGTTCCAGCATGGCCCTAGCTGCTGCTGTTAAGGCTGTTAAATTAATTAATATCTCTCTCTCAAACTGCATTTTAAAAGAAAGCAGCAGCAAGCAAGTGTCCAGGGAGCAGGCTGTGGATGGAGCAGCTCCCCTGGGTAGCAGCTGGAGGGGAAACCAGTTTCTGAAATTGGGCATAGCTACAATGCAAATGTCTATTTGCTTACATTGCTCTTATTAGCAAGACTCTGGGCATGGAAAAAGCAGACTCATGAAATTAAGTTAAAACAAAATACTAAATGCCTTTGTTGATGGGCAATAGCTGGGCTTTGGGGTTTAAAAATTTAAAATGTAGAATAAGCTGTTTCTTTTTCACTAAATACCTAAGCCCTTGTTTTTTTCCCCAGCCTCAGTCAGTAAATGTAGTTGGCAAATATTCTGTGGCTGTTTCTTTGAGTTATGGTCAGAACATACATTTTTACATTAAAATACAATACATTATTTCTATATAAAAATAAACTACCTAGTCAATAGCTTGTAGAAAACATGAAGGATGAGACAAATTAATCCATATACGCGGTAAAAAACGACTTGCATAATATTGGCCATGAGTTAAAAACAATTTAAACTGTTCAGACAGTTTGGATGACAAAAGGATTTCAGCTGGATTCGAATTTAATTACTCATTTACGTGGGGGCTGAGATGCAAAGAAACAAAACGTGGTGCTTCTGTTTTTGAATGAAGTTGTCTGGCCACTGGGTGTCATCCTTGATTCAGATGACAGCCAAAGACTTCTTAGATACAACATAAACCCTGCAACTTCCAGAGCAGTTAAATTCCACTCTGTTTGATTGTACAACATACAGCAAATTGCTCTGCATTTAAATCAGCTATAAAATTGAATACTTTGACATAGACAAATTCTCCTTTGTCTCACTGCCTTATTTGGAGACCTGAAATGGCTGGTTGATGTGAAAAAGAAAGAAAAGTAAAGCTACCAGGGCATATTAACTACAAACAATTTGATAAGTGATTATCAAATCTCAGGAGATATGAAATAACTGTGATTAAATAATGCAAAAAGTCTATGCAGGAAGTTTGGAATTATATCCTTAATTGGGCTCCAGGCTGAAAAAGCCTGTTTCATGTAGGCAATTGTACTTGAGACGTTCAGTATCCAGATTCAATACACAAGTTAATGACTATGTATGAAGAAGCTGGTTCAGGAAAAACTAATTTAAGCTGTTACCTACAATACCAACCTAGTGCACTCACAGAAGTCTCAAAATTTCATCAGGAAGGAAAAAAGACTCAAAGTCCTTGAGATTTTATTCATTCCTTCTATTGCTATTCTGTGATTTCTAGCTGGCCAACATCTTTTTCACTGCTCAGCATCTTCCCAGCTCCCCACAGCCAGGGCCCAGAGGTTTGGCCATAGGAGCACTGCCTACACCTGGCTAAAGAGAAAGCAGAAAAAAAATTCCCCAACAATTTTCCAGAAGCAATACCCAGATATTCAGAATATTTTGCCAGCGTTCACATGTGAGGATTGAATCAGCCCACCACAGGTCATATGTCATCCTAATGAGTTTTCTTTTATGGGTGACTGAGAAGAACTTATCAGTGTTATTTTGTTATCTCCTGGGAGTCTAGACAGTCTGAAACCAGCCCACAGTGCAGCGAAGCTGCTTGTGATAATATTATTTCTCTCTGAAACCTAATTTAGTTTGTCTTCTTCAAGCTAAAATAAAAGTATCACCAATTCCTTCGAGCATTAGAGCCAG
This sequence comes from Merops nubicus, assembly GCF_000691845.1. Taxonomy (NCBI): domain Eukaryota; kingdom Metazoa; phylum Chordata; class Aves; order Coraciiformes; family Meropidae; genus Merops; species Merops nubicus. Next base: position 66,672 of record NW_008588907.1, read on the forward strand.
AAAAATATTTACATTTGTCTGTGCATTAGACATATTAATCCTACTGTTCTTAATATACAAAGTACATAAAGTACAGTCATGTATCATGTTAAATAACAGGGTTTTTTTTAATGCAGCTCACCTTAGTTGATAGCATAGCTTTTCATGGATTAGACAGCCTTTGAGAATACAGATCTCCATGTAATGCTTCCTAGCTTTACCAGTGAACATAATTTTAATGAAAACATGCCAGTATTAAAGAGCTATTAAGACAAACTTGAAATAGTCTTTGATTTTGTCCACCAACAAAAGGCTTCAATGAATTAAAAAAAAATCCATTTTTAAAGGAAGATGTTAAATATTCTCTTTATATTAAACAGTCTCATAGGCATGATTTAAGTTACTTGCTTTTAATTTTATAAGCTCTCTCTTTCATGATTAGTTTAGATCTGAAAGCAGACTCCAAGGAGAAAATGTTTAAGATGTAAGCATGTAGCTTAACAATTTCAAAATTTACTGAAATAAACATAAACCAACTCATCTGCAGTAACAAAGTCAGATAATGATCTAAACTTGTGTTAGCCTTTTCACTGAATATTAGCCCAATGAGTTTTTCTTGAAGCAGGGAATTTCTTCTGCATCTATACATACATATAGAGAGAGACACATACAAGTCCATAGTCTATGACTTGGAAACTATAAATTTTCTCTCTTTCAGTTGTCAGATCAAAAGGAAGATATTTTCCCCATTTAAACTCCACAGCACTTTTTTGGGGGGTATAGAAATATACTCACGCTGGTTTAATGCTCTGGGAATGCTTCTCATGAATGTAGGCACCAGCAAGGCCTCCTGCTCCAGAATTTAAATACTGCAAAGAATAAATCAACATGTACATGTCATGCTCATTGTCTGACAAGTGTTGCTTTCCTTCCTTCACTCTGCTCTATAAAACAGACGAATTTTAACTTTTCTAGCTGTTTCTAACTGGAGATGTTAGCATTTGTCTCAAAGTCCTGATATAATTAAAAGCAGATGTATTTTTTCAGATTAGTTCTAAAAACATCTTTCCTGGCTTACATATGATATCTTAAGTCTAACAGACAATAGGCTAAAAAACTGAAATATGGTTGAAATAGTCCAATCTCAAAATAAATATAGTCATATGAATTGCTTGATGACTGTTAAATCCATCACTTAATTGCAAGGGAAGTCAAAGGAACTAAAGATATCTCATTCTGTGATCTAATATTATTTAATTTTAGACAGAAATACTTCTTTATTTTGGGACCACTTTAGCCATAAGACTTCTCAGTCGGGACATAAGAGAAGAGTCTCAGATCCTGTGACTCCAGAGCAGAAGGTGTTTCAAAGCAGATGTTTAACCACCACTACCATCCAACTCACATCCACAAGACCTTGCAGGTCATTGCCACTAACATTTTTGGGAACCTCTCATAACAAAGCAAACACTAAAGTCCATGTCCATCTCATTGTGGCTCGTTCAAAGGTTCAGTCAAGTGTTGATCAGCCGTTCAGGTGCAGTTCTTATTCATCTGACCTGTTTGCTGGCCCATCATAAATGATAGTATGGAAAATCATCTCAAACAATGAATCTATTTTACCTTGTAGGAGCACCAACAGGCAAAATCTACTCCCCAGTCATGCAAATGAAGTTCTACATTCCCAACAGCATGAGCCAGGTCAAATCCAACAAAGCAACCCTGCAGGAAAGAGATATTTAATGTCATACTTAAATAACAACCACTACAAAATTATTTTGAAAGAAACATATTTAGAGCTGTATGTACTTAGTAACATGTCTGCATAGAGAGCAAGTCCCAACTGCTTTGAGTTAGTTAGCAACAAGTTATCTATACCATAGATACATATAGAAATCATGAACTGTTTTGTGTGCTTGGCTTTCAGGTTATTTGATTTGGTTTAGATTCCTAACTTTTTTCTCATGCAGTAAAGTGGAGTCAGTTGAAATTCAGAACAAACACATTATTTCAAACTGTTGTATGGCATCACAAGCTCCAGGCAGAGACAAAATAGGCAAGTACATAGTGATGCCAGTCACTCACAATTACATTCCACTCTATACTTCATAGAATCACAGAATGGTTTGGGTGGGAAGGGACCTTAAAGATCATCTAGTTCCAACCCCCCTATCATGGGCAGGCACACCTCCCACTAGACCAGGCTGTGTAAGGCCCCATCCAGCCTGGCCTTGAACACAATCAGTGATGGAGCACCCACAACTTCCCTGGGCAACCTGTGCCGGTGTCTCACCACCCTCATGAAGAACTTCTTTACATCTAACCTAAACCTCCCCTCTTCCAGTCTGAATCCATTACCCTTCTTCCCATCACTACAAGCCCTTGTAAGAAGTCCCTCCCCAGCTTTCTCATAGCCCTCAAGTTTAAGTCTCAGATCTCTTTATACTAAGAGAAACTTTCTCTTTGGGAATCCAAATGGGTGAGAGGTCCTCCTATGCAATACACTGATCATTAAGGATTTTTGCATTTGTCCTTAAAAGCTGCAGAAACATTCCGTCATTTCTTTCTGAACAGCTTTGTATTTTTCATAGCCACAATTTGCACAGATGCAGACATCAAAAAGTTGCAGTTTTACACACAAAATAACCACTGGATGGCAGCATTTTTAAACGAAAGAGTTCTTCCAAGCTTTGCTATTTATTTTTGTTCAGAGAAATAAAACTGCCTTTTGTGCCTGGACTACAAATTAAATGCTATTTTACATTTTACTTTTAAAACACAAATAGCCTGCTTGCAAGCAGCATGGTAGGAATAAGACTGAGAACACAGGCTTCAGAAAAATCAACCTCCAATAACAAAACAAAGGATTTTTTTTTAAGAATCTCTTACTGTTTCTTGCATGAAGAGAGCCTTAGCTAAATTATTTAAACAGTACTTTGGTATATTTAATCTTCTGTATAAACTAGATAACAATTTGAATTATCAACACTTTAAGAAGATGTGACATGCTAATTTTAATGCGGGCATTGGTGAAGTTATCAGCTTGAGAAGTTGCTCCAAAACAATGGGAAGAAAACTCACTGCCACAGTACTTGCACGGTCTAAATATTGGGATCAAAGTTTCAATAAATAGCCTGGCCTTCACACCCTTGGTGGCTTGTCCTCACAGGGACACACAGAATTGAGTTAAGACAAATCAGCTGAAGTGGTGAAGCTAATGCAGAGAAGCTGAAGGACACTGAATGCCCATGGGAATGTTCTCATTCAGAGACAAAATAGCCTCGGTTCAGAGAAATAAGCTACAGCAAACTAAAGCCAGTCTGCTATTGAACGGGAGGGGTTTCATATGGTTTTTAAGGCACTAACTTTAGAACATCAGTTGATTGAGTTTTAACATTTACAGGTATCCCTTCATATATGTCCCACATACCTTTCTGAAGATTGGCTATGAGAGATTTACTGGTTGCATGGAAACCAGGAACAACATGATATGCTGAGAGTCTGTCTGGCACTATGTTAACCAAATTTCAACAAACAAAAAACCAATAGTTTCTCAGTCAAAAAAAAAAAGCCTGTAAGAAATCTAATTCTATGGTAAGTCTTTTGTTAAAATCAGTTGTTAGCAATCATAGAATCATTAAGGCTGGAAAATACCTCTGAGATCATCAAGTCCAGCCATCACCCAACAGCACCACAACCATTAAACCATGTCCCCAGATGCCACATCTACAGGTTTTTTGAACCACTCTAGAGATGGGCACCCAACCACGTCCCTGGGCAGCCTGGGCCAATGCCTCAGTAAGTAATGAGCTCTGTCATAAAGTATGTTCAAGCACAAGACAACAAATGAGGAAAAATAGAGTAGAATCATAGAATCTTTTAGGTTGGAAGAAATCTTTAAGATCATCAAGTCCAAGTAAGTAGGAAGCAGGACAAGACTCCTCAGGGCACCATCAGGGTGGATGCCCTCACAAGTCACAGCACTATAATGAGGCTTCATAATCACTTCTCTACCTATAACCTCAATCTGCACAAACTTTCCTGGACACCAACACTGGCTGCACAGATCAGCTTGCACCCACACCATGCACTCAGAGCCCTCAGACAGGATGGCCAAGCATGGGTCACCCTCCTGAACTTCTTTAACTGCTCCCCAACACTTTGAAATTGGCTGGTAAACCCTGTTGGGCACTATTTAACTTCTTAACAAGGCACAAAGTCTGGGCTCAGTGCTGTCAGGTTTTCTACATCGTCTCCAAAACACCCACTTGAGCCATTTTGTTGAAGTTGTCATCTGGAAGATGGGTGGTGCTGGTTTGCTTTCCCTGGGAGGCGTCTGGCACTCGAGTCGCACAAACAGCAAATGTTTAGCCACACAGATTGCATGAAGAAAGGAAAACAAACTGAAGCAGCTCTCCCTGCACGAGCCACACAGAACAAGGACTGCGTGGGAACATCACTTCCCCAGAGCAGGGGAAGACAAAGCTCTCCATCTGCTCTGGGCAACGAAGAGGACGTGTGCTCTCCCCTGCCTCTCCCCTTTTATTCTCACATCTAAAAGTCATTTCTGCAAAGTGTCTGGGTAGCTGCTGATAACCAGCAGGTAACAACTCAGCATGGACAATGACATTTGGAGAGAGGGAGAGAAATGACAGCTTCACACCAGCAAAGATGGGACATTTAGAAAGAGAGACAGGAAAAGAAATGAAGATGAAGGATCTTAAAGCTCTTCCTACTGGGACTCAGGAGATTAAAATACTTTACATACAGTACAGAGTCAGTGGAAAGTACAATATAACTTATGAAATGAAAATTGTATTTGAAAGCTAGAGTCTCCTATAAGTCAGCCATGTCTACACTTGTGGAATAAAATTACTCAACCCCCTCCATCCTCTGGAGCAAGCTCAAAAGTATGAAACCAAGAAAACTGCTGCAACCTCCTCAGCCTGCTGATGAGTCTCTTGCACAATACGTAGTAATTTTGATTTATCTGAGAGACCCAAGATGGAAAAATAGCCTGAGGTAATTTTTCAAGCTTAATTTAGTTCATTTAATATTTAATGACTTAATGAAGCTGTCTATGTGCAGAGCTTTCACTCTGGGAGGAATCTTAACATACGCAGAGAACTTAGGAAATTGGCTTTAAAAATGTAAAAGGAAATCAGTAACTTAATTCATAAATGATTGACCTCAAGAATCCTAGAACATTTTCCAGACCTCCTGAGCTCACAGCTGAAATTTCTAGCCAAGCCCTGATAGAGTATAACACTGCATGATTTTATGTCAATTGTACATTAAAAGAATTATTACGACCATCTGTGTAGGACTTTTTTCTCTGCTACGCTGGCTGACAAGTGTTTTTTTTTTTCTTCCCCTCATCTCAAGTGACCCTTCCAGTTTGTATTTTCCCCTTCTGACTTTCTCACTTGTCAGCTCTCGCCAGCCTATTTGCTGTTCGTGAGCATGGGGTCATTCAGCACCCTTCATCAGCAGGAGGGGGAGCCTTGCATTTTGCTACAAACGCCAATTCTCAGGCTCATCCCTCTCTTAAGAGAATTTTGAAGGACTTCCAGACTTTCTGTGCTAATGCATCGTGTATAAGAACCATTGTAACTACTGCTGGTTTCACCAAGTCCAGGAGATCTTGAAGGAGATACTGTCTTTAAGTCCACACGTCTACTGTCCTGAAAGCTTGTCAGCTTGGGGACTGGGACTGGTTGGATGCCACCAAACAGAAATTAAGCCCATACACATTGTATAGATGCTAATGACTCTGGTTCCGCAGCTGTTTTCTC
>NW_008588907.1:72476-88628 GCF_000691845.1 Merops nubicus
ATTTTCCTCTAACTCAATTGCACCTCCCAACATCACGTCTGAGCTGGGAAAATAGGAGAGGAGCCAATTGTGTTTGAAGATCCAACATTTTGGGCTTTTTGGTAACCAGAAGCCCTGAGATTAAGAGAAGCAGCAGGATACAGGACTACCTCTTACCAATATGAAAACAGCAAACTCTTCATGAATCCCTAATTTCATAGCTGTTCAAGCGAATATTTGCCATATGCAGATGTTTAAGAGTGGTGTAACTGTATGTTATACAGTGGTTTGTATAAACATATAAACATCACTTAACCCAGGGGCAGTACCCATAAGGGTACTGAGCTGAGTGTGTCTAACAGTAGGGAAATAAAACCAGGGCTGGCTCATGCTTTTCAAGCCATATGGCTACTCAAGCAGTTCTTCAGGCTAAATTATTTTTTTTCCTTTGTAAATACACTAGTGACAGTTTAGGTCATGAATCTACCTTGATCCCACTCCTACATGCTCTAACCACAAAGAGACTGGTAATTTTTTTTTAATTTTATTTTTTCACCCTTTTTCCCCCCTTTTGAAAAACCTGTCAGAGAGATTCACTTCTACATAATGCATTTCTAACTGGCATGCAGGTGGAAAAGGGCCTTTGACATCAGCCTGTGCCTTCTGGAGTACTGAACTGGTGTTGCAAATTGCTCTCCTCTTCAGCAAAGTGAGACAATCTCTGTGTAAGTGTGCAATCCCTTTGTGTATATGCATGTGGAAGCACATACCCCTAAGTTAATATTATCATTTGCACTACTTCATAAAAATTTTGTCATCCCTACCAAGTCCTCATTATATCTTTACCAATAATATAAATATCAAATCCATTTTCTCTCCATATACTGAGCTGCTCTCCCTCAAAGCACAGGTTCTCAGTCACTTTGGGGTAGTGTATAGCTTTCACTGGAACCACATCACTTCCATTCGTCCAAACATGTCCCATAGTCCAGAGAACACCTTTAGAGAGGCAGAAACACAACAGGCTTTTCCCAGGTTGTTCATATTTGCAGCAGAGAAGAAAGACATCTCAGATGCCTTTCAGACACATCACAGGGCAGATTTGGGGGAAGAAGCACTCTAGGCACATAGGCACTGGCTGCTGAACTAAAGCTTTGCTGCCACCAGGAGGGAGAGTGAGTAGAACAGTGGGTGACACCATCCTATTTCAGCATAACCTTTTGATTATTTGCGGTTGGCAAAGTACTGGAAGACCCTCAAGGAATGCACCATGGAGATGTTGCCTTTAGAGCTGCATGGAGCTAATGCACAGACTTATTCCGACCTGCAGCTGGCTCCCCACATTTCTTTTTTCCTTGATTTTCTGCACCCCTGTCATAAGTCGATCTCGTTTTATACTCTGCTCAGGACCAATTTTGTCGCCAGGTGCTGCTCTGTGAGAACATTCCCTTTTCAGATCCCATGGGCCCTGCACTACCTCTCACACCTGCTCTGCTCTCCCAGAGGAGACTTTACCATCATTTTCCAGCAGCATAACTTACTCCCTGACCTCCAGAAAAATTTCCACTGCCAAACCTACAGCAACAGAAGATGTATCGCCTACTGTGAGCCAGGAACCTCTCCAGAGAGTTAAAACGTCAAATATAAATTGTTAGCTGGTTTGCCAAATTCCAGTGATACTAAATAAGCTTATCCTTCAGTGGTTTATCTTATGTGAGATAAGGTACATGCAGTAAAAAATTGCCCCTACGGAAAGTCTGGTGACCTCTTGTTGATAAGAAGACTTAATTAAAAAATATTTTCTCCTGGATTCCTAACGCAACTGAGATGGTTAAAGAAGTTTTACAGCTATGTCCACACGCTGCCTGCAAGCTCTAAAGGCTGAGTCATCACTAAAATACAGTTGTCTTGTGACATTGATGTGCTCCACATTGTGCCTGTCTCCAGAAAACCAATCAGCTGAGTCTGAATAGCGCCTGCTCCGCGAGGAGCTCACCTCCCTGCTCACTGGGGTCAAAAACTGCCCCAGAGTAGCTGCAGGAATGGAGGAAAATCAAGAAGGTCTGCAACAAAAACCAGAAACCTAATGCAAACTTACTTTTAAAGAGAGATTAGAGCAGTTATTACTTCCTCTCCTCCTTCTCTACTGAACTGCTTGAAATTCTATCCTTGAAGAAAAGCCCCATAGAAGTTATTAGTCATGAATTATCTCTCCATATAGCTTAAGTTACATCTGCAAGATTGCTCTCACGGGGCTATTTCCTCCTGCAGCACATAGCCCCCAGAGGACATGGGCACAGAATGCTTTTACTTTTTATCAGAACCCCACAGCTTTCCACATGGGCTCTGTTTGTTCCACAAAAAAGAAAAAAAAAGAAAAAAAAAAGTCGAAGTTAAAAATATTTCACAAGGAAAACTGAGCTAAAATTGATGTTAAAAGGATGGGTCTGAAGCAATCCTACCTTTCCTTGGCCAGCCTTTGTTATTCTAGGGATGTCAAACAACTGCCCTGTGTAGTACTGCACCCCGCTGAACAGAATGACAGCGATAGAGTCCCCTTCCTTCTCAATTACAGCCAGGATATCTTCAATCCTCAAGGTCTCCTCCCCCTAAAACAAAGTTAAAGCACACATTTTACATCAACTCTGCCAGTAATGAAACTGTCATTTCTTATTTCATAATCTACATTTTACCATGAGCTGTGCTGCTTGCATAAGGAGATCAAGAGCAAATCCTCAGCACGGCAATGATATACAAAGGTAGTGCTAGGAAGTAGTCTATGAGTTAGTTCCCTCAAAAAAATAAATCATTAGCAAACTTATCTTGAAGGTGCCAGTTATGAAAAGTTTATTCACTTCATAGTCTAACATGTTTCATACCTTTAAATATTTCAGACAGTTTTAATTTACAGTAAAAAAATAAAATCCTGGTGCAAACAGCATATATAATGATTTTTATGTCACAGCTGAAATTTGTGAGGCTTGAAAGTTGTCTGTCAGTATCACTCTGTACTTTTCTGATAAACTTCATATCCCACAGGAAGCTATTATAAACCTGTCATATTTATATTTCAAAAACAATAAATCTCACATCATCAAAAGTACAAAAATCCCCAAACCTGGGGTGATTAAATGTAGAGGAATTTCAACCAAAAAAAAAAACCCTCCCCACAAACCACCTCATTCTTGATTCTTTATAGGAAAATTACTGCCCCATCCTCCTCCTGTCTTCCTAGCAAGGGATCATGTAAAACATACCACCACCTAGGGATCAATTAGGCAGTGAAACCTAGAATTAAATTAGACTTGTTACTGAAAAGAGCTTGGGCAAGATTGTTGAATTGCAAGTAACTGTTATTATCTCAACAATCTTTGCAAATCCATCAAGCGTTCAGGAGTGGGCTCTTTACTCACAAGATGACTCAGATTTCAGAAGCAAAAGGTCACCATCAGTTTATAGTTAGGTGGCAAAGTTCTTAATGCTGCAGAAGTGAAGCAAGACAGACTTTCAAATTAATCTGAATTGCAGATTACTCAAGGCAGACCTTTCCCTTAGTCTGTGCTGATACACAGGCTGCTGTTCACGTCATGGCAATCTTTTTCCTTAGGACATTGGAAGGACATTGGTGTCTCTCAATGACCTACTCTGTTTTGTAGTTCTCTCAGGATGCTGTCAGGTTTTGCAAATGGGAAAGACAAAGAAAAAGATTTTGTTTTTGCTATAAGGCAAATGCACCAGTTGAACCAGGCAGTTATGAAATTAGTTCCAAAACCAAAACACATACACAGAAACAGAATACACAATTCATCAGTTTTACCTAAAAGTATTAGTAGAAATAGATTAGAACTTCTGCAGGCAGACACTGGAGTATTTGAGAATATATGACTGCTCTCCTCTGAAATATGCTCTTGCCCTTAGCAATAGCAAGCAGAAGTGACATATTTCTCACTGACCTCCCGTGGCTGCATCATGAGCATGCTTTTCTCCACATCAAGTCCGTGAAGTCGAAGCTGGGACTCAACAGCATACTGGAAGAGATTTCCATGCAGAGCATGTTAGAGTGATTACACAACAGAACAAATAGAAAACCAGCCAAACACATCAGAACTTCAGAAAAAGGATTCTGTCTGTCACTGAAATTAATGCTTGAAAGTCTAATCCAACTCCATTGAAAACTTCATAGATTTCCTTTAGTTTAAGAAGGATCAGAATTCAATTCACCTCATCAGGCAGCAAGGATAAAGGCAAAACCTAAATCTTACAGGGCACATTCACAGAGTGGAATGAGGGTGCAAATGTGGTGGAAAAAATGTGCTTTGCTACATGCCAGCAAACAAAGCCTGCAGGCATGACCACCATGGAGAAGACTGAACTTTGCCTTACCAAGGGCACTGGGTACCAACCTTTGCCTAGTGGCACACGATAGATCCCAGGCTGTCACATATGCACTGCTGTCAATGCAAATAGTGTGCCCAGCATATATATGTTGTCCCATATCTTTAATCTGCTGCATAGCTGGGAAGAAATGGGAGAGCTCTCAACTTTCAGGCCATTTTAGAAATCCTGCTCTCTGATTTGTCAATAATGGTTCTGGAGATAGCATAAAAATCATTGACTAGAACTGTAAAATAATTTAATTATATGACAGAAACTGAACTTATAGCGATTGTAGAAGTTATTACTCAAGTACCATAGAAATTTAAGAAGATGGAGTCCAAATGTGTGCCTGGAACAAACATGGGATTAGTATGAACATTACTTAGAATAAGGGCAACTTGAGGTTTATACACATCTGTGCCACCATCTTCATTACAAATAAAACTGTTAGTAGCTTGAGTCATTTTTATCACACCTTAGAGATCAAATTATCAATTTCCCTGAGTTTACAGAGTTGATGATGAAGTAGCAGTGGGCCACAAACCCAAAGATTAATTTGTTCTAAGCTGTGATGCACGGGCTATTGTCTCCTATTTTATAGCAGACAAATTACATTTGAACTAGTAATCTAAAGTGCTAAGAACAAACATTTCCATCTCCGTCTGGGGATATATAAGTGTTAATGTTGTGAGTTTGTATTGATTTGGTTTCATAAAGTAAAACAGCAACAAGAATTAATAAAACATTTACAACTTCGCTTGATTTAGGCCAGTAGTTTGCTCAATGTCTTTAAAAAGACTAATAAATCAATGTACCCGTTCAATCTTTTCCTCTTGTAACATTTTTTATTTGAACAAAAGAAATAAAGCTACAATCTGTAAAATATGCTGAGCTCAAAAGCTTCTGACAGATTTTTTTTATTGTAACATTACTTGGACAAGATGAGCTAATAAATATTCAAATCAGACTACTGATATTCTTTGGAAAAATATGATTAATAATACAAATATGGTGAAATATTAATTTCTTACATGGTCAGAAGGAAAGGCTCTGGCTTCTAGAAGAATTTTATAACGTCTCGGAGTAGGCTTAAAGAAAGATAGCTGTTAAGGACAAGAAAAAAAAACTGTTGAAATATATCTAAGCAGAGATGAGAGAGATGCTCCCAGCATATAACTTAATAAAGACTGTTTTACTTTCATGCAGACTACAGAGAACTCCCCAGAAATTACAAATATTTCTTTGCCTATATAACATTTATCAAAGTAGGAAAGCATTATAATCCTGCACTTCATCTATCCATAGCAAAGGCCACAAAAATCCAGCAGCGGAAACTTGCACGTACAGAAATTGATGGCAAAGCTTTGACTGTGGCTGGGGAAGCTGGGACTTCACCTGGCTCCAGCCCACAAACAAAAAACAGCAGCTGAAGAGTAGCAAAGAGTGGAAAGGAAATGGATTTCCATTCCTGCCCTAAAACATTAGTTATTAAATCTTCCCTTCCTCAAAAAAAAAAAAAAAAAAAAAGCGCCTGACTAAAAGACTAAGCCTTCTGCAAAGACTTCATCTCAGCAGTTTTAGGTGAATGAGAAGGCTCCAGGAAGACTGTATTGCAGCATTTCAATACCTAAAGGGGGCCTATAAGAAAGAGGAGGACAGAGGTTTTTAACAGGGCCTGTTGAGACAGGACAAGGAGTAATGGTTTTAAACCATTTAGTCTAGAGAAAGAAAAAAATTTTTACACTGAGGGTGGTGAAACACTGGGATATATTTCCAGGATAGGTAGTAGATGCCTCATCCCTGGAAACGGTCCAGGTCAGACTGGACAGGGCTCTGAGCAACCTGATCTAGCTGAAGATGTCTCTGCTCAGTGCAGGGGGGTTGGACTAGATGACCTTTAAAGGTCCCATCCAACCCAAACCATTCCATGAAAGCTCTTTCCTTCTGAGCTCCTCACATAAAGGCACGTTAGGCTTGCCACCATGCTGAGAGGACTAGGAGAAGACTTACAAGCCCTCCTCTTTGTGCCAGCAGTGGTTACACAGAGCTCAGGGCTGTGTATTCACACATTCTGGCATGAGTGTGGCTGCATTGTACCACTGAGCTTCTGTTTATCCCCATCCTGCTCTGCTTCAGGTTTCTTAGTTTAACAAAAGTCAGAAACATGTTACAGAGGAGCAGATCCAAGTAATAAATCTTGTGTGAAACACATAATGAATCTTCACATCTTCATTCAGTTGAAAGAAAACTTTGGAAATACTAAAGAACCAGAAACAGGCCGCGTGTAACCACAGAGAGACCAGCACATAAGGAAACAACTTTTATGGATGCTATGTCACAAAAATTAAAATCAGATGCTTTACCACATTTTAAGTGTATATAAACCAGCATAAATCAAAATACAACCTCTTGTATGCAACTGCATTTTAGGTTTGACTGAAATAACGGCTTTCTCTTGCTCAGAGTTGAGCTCTTATTTCTTAAACTTAGAAATTGTGTGAAATTGAAATTTGAGAAGTTACTTTCAAACATTTCTTAAGTAGTAAGGTCTCCTCTACGAGGACTGACATGTAGTGCATGAAGAACTTCTCAAACTTCACCTACAGCATCCTTGAAAGAATTTCTCTGTCCAGCTTTTCTGCTTAAGCGGAGCCAGACCTTGGACAAGCTGAAACATCATTCAAGATACAAGTCCCAAGGTTTAAGAAAAGTTAGGCTATGATCCAGTGCTGTCTTTGTGAGGTCCTCAGAAAACACTTCGCTTACATTCACAAAGAAAGGTAAAAAGATATTTGCTGACACAACACCAAATAAATATAACGACATACCATCTGGAGGTGCAAGTTAACAGTTAGCCCATTCATTAAGGCTACTTCATGTCTTTGGGCCCCTGAAATAAAAATAATTAAAAAAAAAAAAAAATGATCAGGGTTTTTTTTTTCTTTTTATATTTTCAGAGAAATCTCACGCAGTGTTGAGAAAACAAAAGTATGTTTCCAGTCAATGTCTCTCTAAAGACTGGAAAATAAACAAACGTTTGAAGTGTCATCAAAGTGACAAAGTGAAGCAAAAAGATTTCTTGTCTTACTCACTACACCACACTGGCAGGAAAATATTTATTCTTTCAGGTCAGCCACAGAAAACAAAAAAAAAAATCAATGAAGTATTTCCATTTCCTGGCAAACCACTGGTGGATTTATTATCATTAATATCTCAGACTGAAATCAGGTCAGAAACTATACATAAAGCAACACTTGTAGGCTTATTTTGTCATCAGTTTATACGTAAAGCAAGTCAGAAAACACACTGAGTCAATCATCTGTTGTAAGTGGTTACTGTAATGTCAAACAATCTCATCCTAATAAAAAAAAAAAGGCAAAATTGGCCTACTGAATATAGCAGATCATTATTAATGTAGCAACTTCACAAGAAGCAGTCAGACCCACAGAGCTCCTAGAACAGATGCCTTTTGGCTATGGCAAACCACAGGCAGAGCTAATGGAGAAACAACTAATTGTTATTACAAAGTGTTTAGTAACATTCTCAAATCCTTATCAACCCCTGATGAAAGGATTTAGGCAGGACAAGGGACTTGTGCATTGGGCAGGGCACCGCTGAGATATGGAGAAAATCAATTCCTATTTCTCTCTGTTTTGCCTGATGTCTGTTGTGGAAAAGCAGTAATTCACCCTTGACACAAATCACTGCTTTAAGAGTCTTCTTCAGCTGGAAGACAAGCTTATGTGCCTTGTCCAAGCCATCACCTCAGAGGCTGAGTTCACCAAAGGTGAAAAAGGTTGGAGACAGGGAGGGGTGAAGACAAGCATAAGCAGGCAAGAAAGGCAACAGCCACCCTTGAGATCAATAAAGAGGAAAGGAAAACATGATGTTGGGGTAAAAAGGTTAAGGGGAGCCACAAGAAACACAGAGGTGAATCCTGGGTTTCACCTGGCCCTGCCTTGGAGGACACCTGAGGTTCCAACCAACCCAGGAAAAAGGCAGCAAGAGCTCTGAGACATTTCCACCATATCCCACAAAGTTTAGGGTCATGCAGTTATTACTTTGCCAGCCTAGGAAAAATACATAACAATGGGCTGAACTCAATACAAGCAAATAGAGACAAAAAAAAACCCACGGAAATCTCTATTTAAGAAGGGTTTATTCTTAAATCCTTGCCAGTCAGGCCTCAACTTCTGCCACCACGGGACAAGCCAAGAACCATTTCAGTTAAGGGCCTTTCTTCGTGTTGCTGAAGTCTCCAAGTACTGGACAGAAAGATTTGTCAATAGTTGTCAGTAACTCTGAAGAACCTGTCCAGGGGATGAGCCAGGAGGAAAAGGAGATATAGTGAATAAGTTCCCTCTTTCAGACACCAAGAACATTATGAAGTTTGTGAGGAGAAATATAAGTAGACTTGGTTTTTCATAGGGAAAAATAAGCTCTTTTCCTCACTTAAATTCCTCTCCTTTGCTTTCTTTTCTTCCCTCTGAGAGCACTGCATCTGCAGGCTCCTTTTGCTGCTGGAAGAGGTCACCTTGTGGCTGTTCTATTGCAGATACAGAAGACAGCTAGAGAGAGTGATTGCAGCTCAAAACTGTATTATTTGCAGTCTTAATATTTCTATGGAACTCTTGAGGCTGAAAAAAGAGATGGAATCAAGAAATGGTATTGTTGTTATTTCTCCTTCTGCTCCTTCCATGAAATCTGTGGCTTTCACAGCAAATTCTGCACGAGCAATACTCTGCCTGCTGTACCATTTCCATATGAAACAAATGGTTAATCTGTAGCTCACTTTTAGCTGCATGCTAGCATCCCAAATTAAATCTGACACTACATTTGTCATGTAACTCTTGGTCTTCCGTAAATTATATATTTATTAAAAGCTTTCCATTATTGAATTTCATGCCCACAAAACAAACCTCATCCGTGTCATTGGAAAACTGTTATCCTTTATAACCCTCACTGCATTTCAGGAAAGAACTTTCCTATGATCCAATTAACCTATTACAGTATTCAAAGACCCGGCACACAGGAGATAAAATTATGTTTGCTTGCTTTATTTCCTAACTTTATACCATATCTCCAAAACAGGCTAAAACCTGTATGTTCTGCTTGATAAATCTCCTCTTTAATAAAGGGAAGCAGCATTTGCAAAGTACAACTTCAGAGACAATTATGATTGTGTTAGGCAGACGCTGCCATCCTTCTCCTCTCTGACTGCTCTGGGAGCCTGATCCTCACCAGAGTAAGTAAAAAACGCTTTGTAAAATGATCAAAACAAGGCTAACGGCCCCAATTCTGAGAACAGTTTGGTTACTTCAAATAATCCTTATCATTCAAAGTCACTCCAAATCTGCTGAGCGTTCAGTCTTCCCTCAACAGAGACCTGCCTGAGCACACGGTGTGGCAGCAGCCACACAGTTAATCTTGTTCCATCAGAAGGTGATGCTGCCAAGGTTGGAATGTTTGGATAGATGCTGGTAGGAGAAGCTGAGATTACCAGAGCTGCCTTTACGCCACTCAGCGTGAGCGTAGGGAAGCAGCTCTGGCCTCCATTGACCTTCACTCCACACCTCACCATCTATTTACTCCTGTAACTTTCATTGAACAAGAAAATGTGACTGCCTTTAATAAGCAAGGTGTTAGAGAACTGTATACCTTTAAAAGGAGAAAGGTATTTTGCAGTCTTTAGTCCATTCCTGAATAAATCTCAGTAAAAAGTCTTCTACTTACTAATACTTATAGTGAGAAATGACAATTCCTCCTCCATAACATATTAAAATAATGAATAAAAAACAGGGTAAAAGTCTGTTTATGTTCTTCCATTAAATTCACTACAAAAAGAAATTCAGTATTCACTCAGCTCAGACACACTTGGTATTGCACCTTCCTGGAAAACAGTACTTAACCATAAATAACACAGTGGAAGAGAGTATTTTAACATAACATTCTTCCTGAATTTCTATATTCTCTTACCTTTTTCACTATTACAATTGTACAAATCAGAATTGATTATGATGCATCCATTGTTTGGGAAATAATAATTCGTTTAGCATTCTAAGAAGTGGTATTCTAAGAAGTAGATCCTGAAAAAAGCTACAAGGATACTATAGAAATAAAACCCTTCTGGCACATGAATCTATGGTCCAGTTTTGAGCACAAACCACATTTTATAGTTCAGTTAAACAAAGCCCCAAAAAATCCATAGAACAAAATACAAACTAATAAAGTTGATACGCCCTTTTCTCCTGAAGAAAATAACGGGATGATGAAACCCTTTCCCAAAGAATTTTAAAAACAAAAGTAGCTTCATGGTAGGGTGACCTCAGTCATTATCTTTTTTTTTTTTTTTTTAAATAGAAAACTTAAAAATATGTGTTTAAAGTTGTAATAAGTTCAGTGTAATCAGTGATAGAAAACTCAGTGTCATACAGAGTTTGGAAAACAGAAATAGAGACTGATAAGAAGTTAGATGAAGTTTAGGCAAAGCTCTGATTTCCCTCTCCTTGCATCCAGAATACTTTTAGTTAAACATATATTCTAATACACACAGAGCTGGCAGCCTCCACGAGACAGATGGCTAAGGCAAAAAATGTCCCAGTCTGACTCTGCTTCCTGCAGTGACTCCTAACCTAAAGCTGGGACCAAACTGACCCTGATACCAGCACTGGGCAGGAGGTCAGTGCTCAGCCTACCCCAGCACCCCGTGGGGAGGTCACAGGGGCCCACATTTGGAAAACAAAGCATCAGCAAACATCCACAGGAATTGATGCAGAGGAGGATGGTAATTTAGGTAGTGCGAGCTGCTCTTTGGGGGATCCTTGCTCTCCCTTGGTTATGTGAAGAGCATCAATGTTCTACCTTGTTACTTTACCAATTTAAGTGTCTGAAAGTAGGCAGCATGACTACTCTCCCACTCTCATAAGAAACTCTCCACCCTCCAATTAAGTAAGTTCAGGGTTTCCAATTTAAAAGCCCTCAATATACATTGGGTTAGTTGTATGACAGGTCACATTTCCCCACCTGCCCACAGCTTCCCAGTTATACCTTACCAGCATGAGAACATCCACTTGCCATGAAAGATTGGTCAAACTAGTGAAATCCCTAAATCAGCTGCATTCAGCATTTCAGTACCCTCCACCTCTTTATATTCCTACATTTTTATGTTCTATGATAGCTGATGGATGAATACATTGAGCTTGCCCTTGAACATGATGGAAGCAAGAGAAGTCCCCTCCTGAAGAATACTGGGTACTATGGTAGCAGCTTCCAAAATCAGAACAACCACCCTGCATTTTGATTTTTATTGTGTTCTGCAGGCAGGATTGCTCCACACAGCCCAGTAATGTCCAGCCTAGCCATGCCCATATTTATGTTATCTTAATGCTTCCATCATGGATAGATCAACTATAACAACACTTTCACATACTTTCTCAGCTCCAACAATAACATCCAGAATTTTGCTGTTTGGAAACTTCACAAAGAAGTCAGGAAGTGACTTTATCGATAAACATATAAATAAACCTGTCATGAAACATTCCTTAATGTCTCTGTTTCCAGTTGTTCAGACACCATATGCTTGTCTTGAAGGAGAAAAGGCATAACTTTCTCATTGAACACTTGTCTATGGTTGGAGGAGAAATTGCAAGACAATTTCTAGCATACAGTAGGTCAACTTAACTGTAATAATTTTTTCCTTAGTGAAGACACAAATGAACACATGATAATTCAGTTCAGACAGTCAATATTGGCAGTTGCCTTCAACAACTAAATTGAAATACTGGCCAAATCTCACTAAAATCCACTAACCTGGCCTTGGTAATGGCTGTAAGGGTTGGGGAGAAAAAAAGGTCTGTGACAAACCCTGCCAAGATAATTTTTCTTTCCCCTTCTGACAACAACAACTCTGAAGGCAATCCCAGTGAAAGAATATTTCAGCATCTACACCAGATTAGAGAAAGAGGTGACAGAGGAAATTTGCATTCAAGCTCAAAAGTCTGGTTTCACAGCTGGCAAACTCACCAGGAGAAGTCTTCAGGGCTCCTTCTCAATCTCTAGAATAACCAGATGCATTTACTGCCAAGGTCCTGCAGTACTGCAGACTCCTGAAGGGGTACAGCAGGGTAATGGGAACTTACAAATAGCAGGTCCTGCCCCAATTATCTGCTTCATTGATATAAGCACTTCTCAAATATGAGGCTGGGTTTAGCAGCAGCGAAAGGATGAAAAGGAGAAAACATCTAGAGAGAAATAACTTTTCAAAGGGGAAAGTTCATTGATTCACTTCTAGGAGAGAGACTGAGAATCTGTAATGCCAAGTGCCCTTTAAAAGGGCTTCACGTGTTAGAGTGTTTTATGATGCTCCAGAAAACCCTTTGGATGTGATATACATGTGTTCATATATTACCATATACATTCATCTCTTAAATCACTCACACCCTTGAAACAAAGCATTGGCCTATGCACAAGCCAGTCAGAAAAACTACTTTAAAGCAAAAGAATGCAAAGAACTAAATTCTGGTTGTAGATTTTCAGGACTTTCAATCTCAATAGAAACCAAATTTGTTTTCGTTTCTAGAGAAAGATTTTCCCTGCAGTCCAGACCTACCAACCAGCTCAGCCATCAGGTCCAGGAGACACTCGTCTGCCAAAGCCCACGGGCGTTGACCGTTGAAATGGCCATGAACACCTCTGAAAAGGAAGAGGCAAATGATGAAAACATATGCTGTTCCCTTTGGATCAATCCTAAGAAACATACCTGATCTGAAGAGTCTACATTTGGAGGAGCAAAGAGGAGAAGACTCACCTAAGCTCTCACAGCACCTTTATCATGCTATTAAAGTTCTTAGCAAATACAATTAATTTATTTGTTTCTGATATGTTTTCAGTTGTTTGAAAACTAGTTATTTTGACTTCCAAAATTCCTCTAGAAATCCCTCAAAATTAAAGATGATGGCTTTTTCTGGAAACGTGGACGAGAAGCCTCCTGAGACAGGCACACTAGGAAAGGATTTGGTGGTCGCCCAGTGCAGGGGGACAACCCAAGAACCCCAGCTCAGACAAACTACAGAGAGGGTGGTAGGCCTGAATACTGTCTTGATCCCTAATTTTTATTGCTTCTCTTCCCCCCCAGATTGTTCTAGATCTAAGTGTCTATAAAGCTTTTTGCTGTGACACAAGGCACGTAAAACTTTATTTTGCAAACTGGTCCTGTCTACGGTGGATCATACAGTTACCTTAAACCTGAATACATCACTGCTCTGAAGTGAGATTTGTACACTCAGTCCTGGATTAAGTGCTCTGAACTAAATGTTTCCTTCAAAGAGAACTAAACTAAGGTATCCATCAGTAAAAAAGTTGCAAAGTTTCTTAAACGTGCAGGATGTAGCATACAGATATAAATGCAAATGAAGGCAGATTGAGAAAATTGAGATGTTGCTCTGGGCTTCCATCTCACACTGGATGATTTTCATATGTGCTGAGCACCACAGGGTACTCGCAGAGATGGAAATGCCAGGCTGCATGTGGCTGAGGCAAGCCACGTATAAAGCTGTTGCAAAACAGGGATGGAAACTGGGTAGAGAGAAAAAGAAAAAAAACCAAAAGCTGTGATAAGAGAAAGGAGAGGGGAAAAAAAAAAAAAAGTAATAACACTTTTAAAGACTAGGCACACAATATTCACACAAAATCATGAGAAGACATCTGGTAGATTAAGACATAAGAAAGGAGGGATATGAGACAGTACCAGCTAGCTCTCCACATGCATAAGGCTATTTACAAGATTGGTTTTCCCTATCCAGTTCCTACTTCTCTTTCTCAGATAGAAATTTGTTCTATCTCCCCCACAAATTACCTGACTATTTTACACTCAGACCCTTTGACTTGGCCCTAATTCACACCTCCTAAAGACGGGTCCAAAAGAACCACAGTCCTAAAGAAAAGAACTGCTGCAAAAAAAAAACAACTATGCTTTGTAAAAACCAATTCATCTTTGCAAAACACCGTTTGCTTGTGGACTAGTTTAGGTTAATGGCTGAAGGAAGGCACATGTACAAGAGAACATCTCTTACAGATAAAATAACCTTCCTGTGTTCAACAAGTCCAGCCCTACACTGATGACAAGAAGGACCCTGATCCCTAATTTGGGTAAGGTCACGGTACACTAGCTGACAGCTTCTCTTCATTTCAGAATTGCTCTCTGATGAGACCTTGATAGCAGAAAGCGGGCAGTGTGAAATAGGACTCATTTACAAGAACATTTTATAGATGAGGAATAAAGACAGTAGGTGGGTAGGGGAGGAAACCAAATAAGAGTCAGGATTAGTGCTAAAAGTTCCTCCCTTCTACCAGACCATAATGCAGTTCCCTGAAGATAATGGTATGTGTTTCACCAACAGCAAGACATTTATTGCTAATTTCCCTTCTTATTGTTAACTGTAATATAGTGATCAAGGGACTCTGGGATAATACAGGCTGTTAAAATAAAAAAAAATAAATAAATAAAATTAAAAAAAAAAAAAAATAAAGATTTTCAGTGGCTCCCAGCCCAAGGGGATCTGTATTTCTGAAAGAGGATAGTGAACACAATAAGATGGGAATAAGAAGCCCTAACTACCTATGGGATTCTCTTTCATTAGCTTTCTCTGATTTTATAGTCATTAGTGTCTTTCTAATGGGAATTTACTGATGAAAGCTCTCTCTCTTCCACTACACAGAACTAACAAAATTTCAGAATAAATTTCCAAGTTACCATGAAAACAGATATGAGATTTTGGGCACAAGAATATTTTATTTTGAGAAGAAAACATGGAAATTTAAGTATATTGAAAGAAGGGAGAGCCAGAATTAATTATTTATTATTCATATGATTATTATTATTACAGCACTGCTTACAGCTTCCCTCCCCTCTTGATGGCCAGTATAAATGCCAAGAGACAAAAATTATTACAGCTAAAATGGTAGTTAAAGGCATATTCTTGGACCCTTTTTTTATTTTAATCACATGAAACTCTGTAGCCTTTGCTGATGGCACAATACATCCTATAACACTTAGGTTGTAAAATTCTATGCTCTGCCTCCGAGAATTTATATCTCTGTATATTATGCCACCCCTCTCTCAGCTCTGGTAGGCACTGGGGGTAATAATCTTTAAGGACACAACTGCAGTGCTTCTGGCATTCCCCTCAGACAGGGATAGAGACTCCATCTCATCTTGTTCCCATCCTGCCCCAGGTACTGAGATTAAAACCGAGGTACCCAAAATAATGAATACAGAACACGGCCCATCAAATCATAAAGCATGATACAAACAGAACTATTGCTCTAAACTACTGTGAGAGTTTCTCATTGTGGAAATTAATTTTTAGTTGGTTACCATTTTATTTTCAATTTGGCAAGAAATCAAAATGCCACATTTTATTCGCTGAGGCCTCTTTGATTTAAAGCTCGCTAGGGGAGTTAGAAACACATTTTCTGATATGATCCCAGGGTTTCAAAGGCAGTGAGAAAAGGGATTTAAATTAATTGCCAGCTTCAAGAATCTTCTGCGCTCATCCAAATCTTGTTCAAATGGAAATTTCCTTCTTGCTCCTTTGCCAAAAATGATGCAAGGTATTTAATGAGCCAATACAGACTCTTAAGTTTGACCATGGTTTCAAGCAAAGAAACAGCCAAAAGAAAAGAAGACTTATCCAAGAAAAAGAACTGTATGGAGCAATAGACTGAAAGCAGATCTAAAAAAAAAAACCCAGGGCATTAAACCAGGCATTTACAGCTCTAATATACAACCTGCTGAAA
>NW_008588907.1:88659-91453 GCF_000691845.1 Merops nubicus
TGCTGAATGGCTTGAGAATTGGGTCTGTCAAACAGAACATGACCGAGCCCCACCGAGCTGCACTCCCATTTGCAGGGCTGTTATATCTTCCAGGATTAGTTCACTCCATAGAACCAAGATACCTTCTGACTCACCAAAAATAGTCTTTGCTACTGCAGGTGTTGTAAAGCTTTCCACAGACTTGGGGGTTTTTATCCACTCTATTCACAGCAGAAGCCTGTTGCCAGAACACTTCAATGCTTGGAAGTAAATATACATATTTTGTTTCTAGCCTCTATTTAATTCCTAGTTTCTATTTATTGTGCCAACACGTTATTTCACATAAGTGGCTCCTTTTCTCTCCCTGCTATGTTTACCCCTTGATACATCCACAGGGAACAATCATTTTTCCATCCAGTCTTCATTTTGCTCAACTAACAACTCTAACCTTCAAGACTTCCACACAGCAGGTTCTCCACTCCCCAGTCACCCGAGGAGCCCTTCACAAGAGCATAACAACTGGCTGTGACAGACTCCCTTCTGTTTTAATAGTTCCACTTTAATGAGTTACTTGGACATGAGAGACATTGCCCACTGCAGCTTGTATGTTCATACACAATGGTGATTCTACAAAACACAGTAATTACTTAAACAGTGCTGGTGGAGAAAGGGGAAAACAAGATACTGCAAAGAACCTACTGACCTTTCTCCAACCAAGCAAGTCACTTCAACTCTGGTCTTCTAGATTTTTTTTTAAAAAAAATAAATAATTATTCTTGGCTAAGCAATCTAGGCTAAGCACAGAAGAGACAACTCTTCAGCCCTTTTTGTCCCTCATTCAATAAATATTTGATTTACCTGAAATCAAACCAGAAAAAAAAAGATCAAGTTTTAGAGGCTCTTTTTTAATCCATACTCAGAATGCCAGTGGCTTGAATGTGGAGTCTTTATACATTAGCATCAAAAAAGAAGACTGAGGAATGTGGAAGGAATGAATACAAAAATCAGAAGACATGTGTGGGAGGTAAATGTGAAGGAGTAAGCTGCAACCCACCCTTTAAAGGCAGAAGGACTAAAAAAGGGACAGTGACACTGTAAGATGGAACACAACAAGAAAGAAATGCATGAAAAGGTCGTCTTCTCTTTGGGCCTTACTCTAAAAAGTTGCCATCACCACATGGAGCTAAAGCTCTGAACTTCTCCACCCTTGACAACACTACCAGGTAATCTTCCTATTCACTCTTGCCATCAGCTATAAACAGTGAAAACCATTTCAACAGACAAGTATAGCAGCTATTTGAGATGAGCCCCAAGATACAACCAAGAGAAAATGTGACAAACCAATTTATAAGACAGCCAGAATCTAGATCATTGCTGACTTGAAGGATGTACCTAACTTGCATGTAATTTCTTACATTCTTGCTAGTTATTTACACCAGAGACACTAAATTCCACACTGACAACACAAGGCATTGAATAGGCTTCTGCTGGTAACACCTACTACCTTAAGCTCAATTTTACTAAGCTATCTTTGGTGACTGGAATTAAAGCACCTATTTGTGCATCTCTAGCCACCTATTCCCTTGCAGTCCCCAGCACCCAAATTCTACCCATCAGCTTCTTTAAGCATAAATAGTTCTGTTCAAATTTAGCTTGACATCACCCTGACTTTCTCAGTTGTTTTGGTGCTCCTGCAACTAGGATTTTGTTGGGGTTTTGTTCAGTTTAGTTTGTGTTTGGGCAGGATTTTGTTGGCGTTTTGTTCAGTTTAGTTTGTGTTTGGGGTGGGTTGTTTTGTTTTGTTTTGTATTGCTTGGTTTGGTTTAGTTTTGGAGTTGTTTTTTGTTTGTTTGTTTGTTTTTTTTAACTTTCTGATTTATTCTGGGTACAGCCAAGCTGTAATTTTGGCAAACTGCCTTCTAGATTTACTCCCTCTCTTCCAATAGCTCAAAATCATGTTCAGCCATATTTCCCCCTTAGATACAGATCCTGAAGGTACTTTTGATCTTCTGGAGAAACATGCTGCCTACCTTTTTCTTTCACATTTTTATAATCACCGAGAGGAAAAAATATCCTTCACTGTAGCAAAGACAAACATAAGAAGGGAAGTGAACCAATGACAAGGTACAGCAAAGGAGCTGAAATATGTTTGCACTCCCAGCACATCACTCTAACAGATAAGAGTGCTATCTGACTTTCACCTTTCAAAAGAGCTTGGCTGTTTCCCTGATAAAGTACGATAATCACACAGAAATGGACAGGGTTGCAATTTTTTTTTCAAATGACTGGAGAAACTGCAGTGTTGTGCTAAATGAATAACCAGAAGGAACGAGTGCTTCCCCAAGTTCACATTCATTCCCATTCATTCTCAATCTTCTTCTCACTTCTAAGAATGCAAATAATAAATAGGAAAGAGTAAGCCATTTTTATTAATCCACAGCATTCATATATTAACAAGTGAAAAAGCTGCTGCAGTTCTCACATTTACATTGTGAAGCCTCCACCTACAGCTTTTCTACTGAAACAAGGCTGCCCAGTTAGCAGAATCAGTTTTTCCTCTTCTGCCTTCCTGTATTTCCTCTGCTCTATCACCATGAAATCACATCTGTTCCACTCATACGCCACACTGTATAAAAGTGTCCATCTCTCTCTTCCCCAGCTCACTTACTCATCTGGATGTTGTTTTCCTTTCCTACCTTCAGCTCCCTGGTTTTCACTTATCTTTTTCTTTACTCATCCCCACTCCAGTTGCTGAACACCTCAAGGCACAGGCTCTTCACAAAAGCAAAGCAGAATATTGAAAAGAAAAAAAAAA
>NW_008588908.1:0-18599 GCF_000691845.1 Merops nubicus
CTGGCTGCGGTGGGCCGGGGCAGGGGGAATGGTGGCCTGCAGTACACGGGGGGGTTACACATGGTGTGGCCTGCAGTGCGTGGGCTGTAGGGCACAAGGCTGGAAGGAGCAGAAAATGGGGTGATGTGGGTCCTGGTGGTTGCCTGGGGCTTTGGCCTCTACCTCCGTCCGCCTCGGGGGGGAAATTTATGGTCGCTGCTTTTATTTTCAGCTCGGGGTGAGGGTGTTGTGCCCACCTTGCCCTGCATTTGCTGGAGGTATTGGTGGGAGAAGCAGGTGGGAACCCAGTGGCAGCAGCTTCGATGGTGCTTTGGGGCAGGAGTGGGACTAGTGGAGTGCCGAGGTGTGGTAGAGTGCCCGTGGAAGTACTGTGAGGTGGCCTGTGCATGGAGGGACAGGGCTGTCAGACCTGGTGGGCACAGCAGGATGGTGGAGACTCAGAGAGCTCTTGGCTGTGAGAAGCATTCAAAGCAAGGGAGGGCAGCGTGGTAGAGGGCAGCCGTAGGGCTGGGTGGGGGCCCATGTTTGCAATTGGCTCTGCAGCTTGTCCTCTTCTTGTTGTGAGTCTCCTTACCTCTTCTGCTGCACCACTGAGGTGGCCAAACTGCAGCCAGTGAAAGATGCCATGTTGCAGACCAGCACAGCCTGGAGCCTTTTGCCTGGAAGAGAGTGCACGCAGCCTGGGCCTGAGTTCCTGTCTCAGATCTACAACCTGGCACTTGCATCTCAGTGCACTTATTTCTGGCTGAAATGTTACGGGCAGAGTCTGGAAGTCAGTCAAGTGTGAACTCATTGCCATCCCAGAAATACAGTATGAAAAGATTTGCCCATATTCAGGTCTGGCAGCGTTAGGAATAACACCCAGGTCTTGATAAGGTAATTTCAAGTCTTTCCATTCATCTTGTAGTCTTTTTAGAGCATATCTACTCAGTTTGTGATTGAATCACCCTGTTTACTGACTTGTGCTTCCTCCTGAAGGCAAGAAAACCATTTTGTTTGTCTGCCGTATTTTATTTATGTCTGGCAGATAGTTTGTAACTCATTGACAAACTTTGAATAAAACACTCTCTAGATACTGGACCAGAGAGGATAAACTTGTACAGACCAAGGATAAGAGCTCTGTAGTGGGGGTATGAATACTCTGGTTTGAATTTTGGTGGCAGTTTCAACAGGCAAGTCTGAACAGATGTATTTGGTGGAGAAAAAAAAAAAGGGGGGGACTCTTAGACACAGTGCTTCATTAAATGTGTTCTGCTGTGTTTCTAAAAATACTTAAAAGACAGAGAAAACAAAAGCTAAACAGGATCTGTGCTTAAAATATGCATCAGCTGTGGTGTGGTGTGCAGCAGAACTGAGGTGGTGTACTTAGGGGTGGCTTGCTGGTGTTGGGTTTGTGTGTAGTTTGGTCTGAAGGTCAGCAGACACACAGTCAGGAGGCTGGAACAATGAGAGGAAACAGAAGTGACTGAGTTTGCCGGCGAAGAGGCATGAGGAGCAGAAGGAGGAGTCCAAATTGAAGCCTCCAGCAGTGGTGGGGCAGCAGTGGAGGAGGGTGCTGCTGTGGAGTCAGATCAAAAGGGAGAGGTGGTTGTTTCCAGGAGACATGAAAGAAGTTGTTAGGGCAGCAGCCCGTGGTGTGCATTTTGAGGATGTTGGTATGAGTGTTATGTGCAGAGTGCTGATCTAAGACTGAAGGTGTGACAGCTTGAGCAGAGCAGGCTGGTCACTCACCTGCAAGGAGAGAGGAATGTGGGGCAGTATCAGGGAGCAGTCGTTTGGAGGGGTGATCAGGCCTGTTGATGTCTAAAGGAGGTGATAGAGGGTGTGGGGTTGGAGAATGTTCACTGAAGAAGATGAAGGTAGGGATACAGAGAGTGAACAACATACAGGGCACAGAATTTGGGTTAGTTTGGTTTTCTATGAAGGTTGTGTAGCAAGGATCAAAACTGTAGCTGGGTATTCTGGGACTTGCAGAGATGCAGTAGGTTGGTCAGCCATCCACATATAAAGCAAAGATACATGTTGGATGCAGAGGCAATGGTGGTGAGGAGAGAAATACCAGAAGGGGAGCTCCAGGGTGCAGAAGGAGTTGGGTAATTCTAGGAAGAAGATGTTTTGGAGCCTTTCCCTGTAGTCCTTTGGCTCCACTCCAGCTTTTGGTCAGTAATGTTTGAATGCCCTTCTCTGTGGGCAAGCAACAATGGCCAGTTCTCATTGTAACACATACCCACATCCTGCTGGTTAGGAAGTTTTAGCAGTGGAGTCAGGGTAACCATGAGAACAGGTACTGATCTCTTCACTCTTTGCAGTAGTGTTCTGAAAGCTGAGCTCAGAGGCAGAGGTTGGAGTAGGCTCTGCACATCAGAAGCTTTTTGAGGTAGTTACCTGCTTTGTGGATGTACACGGTTGTTGTGAAGGTGTGCCACAGCATTTTGGAGTGCAGGCACTGACTTTGTGGTGACAAGCCAGTGTTCAGCTGCTTTCCCCACAGTTGTCAGGTCAGTGGGCTGCTGCTTCACTTCCCTGACTCCTGTCCTCTCCAGCATGGCTCGTGTCAGGGAGCAGCAACAGCAGTGCCAGCCCTTCAGGGAGGACAAGTTGGGGGCCAGAGGTGGTGACAGCCACCCACCAGCAGTGCCCTCACGAACCAGAGTCCTGCTCTAGCTGACCAGTGCAGGCAGAACAAGATGCTGGTGGCTGACCAACAGTGCCAGTGAAGATGAGGTGAACTGGCTCCCAGGTCCACCTGCTGAGTCCAGCTGTTGGGAGATCCTTCCAGAGACAGGACTGGAGACAAGTTGCCTGCATCATGGGTTCAAGGTTCGTCCAGGAGACAGGCCTGAGGACAGGTCCACCTACAGTGTAACTCAGACAAGACAGTATGTCTGGACCTGAACAGAAATGAAGCTCCTAGACCACGGGCAGAAGGTGCATGGGTGGGGATCCAAGAAGGAGGTGGTTTGGGGCATATCCCCCCTGTTAGTGCTCTCAGGAACCAGACAGAATTTTCTTCTTCCACGCTGTGCTTTTCCCCATGAGGAGCCTTTGTGAGAGTGTCTACTTGACTCTTTTGCCCCCTCCCCTCTAATTTATCTCTTGTCATTTCCCATGGTGGCTCTTTCCCCACCCTTGTCTCTGGTGGCCCTCATAGTTCTGCAGTGCTCTGGGGTTGCTCTGTCCTCTTTCACAGCTTCCACTGCTACCTGTGTGGAAGTGGTTCCTACTGCTCCCCTTCACTTTGTCTGTTCTCTCTTACTCTTTTTGTCTTTGCAGAATTTCATAGAGGGAGAAATACCCAATGAATTGCCTCTTCTGCCCCTCGAGCCTGTCTGTAGCATCAGTGATCATATGAACCTCACAGTGTCCTTGTTAAACTTCCTTCTTTCTTCCTGATTGCTCATTATGCAGGCTATTTATAAATCATTCCAGGCCTTATGCTGGTGGTATACTGGAGTCTGCCTCCTTTTCCCCATCCCTTCTGGTAAAAGCCTTTGCAGAAACGCTGATCACCACTCACCTTGTCTGTTGGCTTTCCCTTTCTTGCTGTACTGCCCATTCTGTTCCAAATGCAGCTGCTTAAAATCTTCAACCTGCTGCTTGGACCAGAGTGCCCTCACATTTGATCTCTGATGACTTACAAACTGCACAGTGTCACTTGCAAGCTCTTGCTTCCTTCTACTACCACTTCTTTCTGGTCTTTCCCTCAGTACTGCCATTCTCCCTTCCCTCAACTCTCCTTCTTGGGAAAGGGCAGGTATAAATCCTTCCACATTTTGCCTGTCACAGAGCACAATCAATAAGGGCTTGCTGACTTGTCAGGATTGATTTTCATGTACCTGAAAGGTCACTTCACCCTGCTCCAGACTGAACGTGCCATAGATAACCTGAGACACCTTAGAATGATAGGGATGGATGTCATGTAAAAGGGAGTTGGGCAATAATGCTCTCCAAGCTGTTGCTATGTAGAGTTAGAGGAATTACTTCTTTTTTTTCTCTGATGACCTCTTCAGAGGCAGTCCCAAGCTGGGAGAGCACAGTGTCTTCAGCTCCATCTCATCTCAGTGTTTCTGTGCTTGCTGCTGTTGTCCCTAAGTTACCATTCCTCAAACCCTGAGTGGTGTTTGTGATCAGAGCTGTTGGATGGCAAGGCTGGGAAATTTGCTGTCACCAGCAACTCTTTGCCATCCCTTCTCCCCTTTCTTTTCTTTTCTTGTGTGGCAGGTACGTACACCTTGGGGAGAGGTCAGGGAGGAGCCCTTCCAAGATTTGCTTCCAAACTGCAGGGGATGAAGCTCATGTATCTAGTAGTGTCATTCAGTCCTGTTTGAGTTGAGAAAAGGAGCATTATTCCAAAATTACTCCATCATACTACTTATTTTTCTGTGCTCACAGAGACCCAGGCTGGAATTGCTCCCTGACTACATGGGGATAAATGTCTCTTGAGCCTCCCTCAGGCACTGGCCACACTAATTTAAAACTCTGCAGGATGGGGCCCTGTCCCCTCTCTGAAGGAGCCTTCACAAGTCTGTGCTGCTCTTGCCTGCTGATTTTCAGCACAGATTTTCATTGCATAGGTTCATTGCTGTCCTTTCACGTGGACCACAACAAGCACAACTCCATTTCCTTCCTTCACAGCCCTCTTTATGGTGTGCCTCCATACGCCTGACTTAGATCACTTGTTTCCTATGCCATGCAGTGAACCAGTTTTAAGTCTGGCCCAGATAAACAGTGGTCAGAATTGCTTATTGTGGGAGGGTCCAAGCACAGATTCCTAAAATGCCTGCCAGTGCAGGGGAAATGTTGATTTTATTTTTTTCTTTAAACTTTCCTAGAAGGCCCTCATGATACAACAGTTGGTTCCCATTGCTTTTTTTTGGCAGCCTAAGTAGAGAGCTCAGACTGAAGCCATTCCTCTTTGCCCCTCTATCCTGGCAGTGGCACGTGAGGAAAACCAGATCTTTGCCATTCTGAATCTGCAGCTTAGATAAATCATGGACTTGGGTGTTCTGGGCATCTGCTCTGGAACATTTTGTTAGTAGTAAATTCAGGCACAGACAAAATCCTGTGCTGCTTAGTTGCCACTTGTTAAATGAAGGGAAAGGGTAGGTGTGGGTAAGGGAGAAATAAATTTGGTAGGAGACAAATCCCCTTGCTTTCTAGCAAAGTCCTCAGGCTTTAGAGGGGCCGGGGGCAGCTGAATTGATCCCTTAATAGGTACCAATGAGAGCTGTGGCTATAGGTCTGACACCAGATGCACGACCAGCCTGTGGCTGGAGGTCTGGTTGCCTTCAAAAGAAAGAGTCACAAGTAGCACAGTTTATTTACACACAACGTACAGATTCTTTACAGCTGCCCTTGATAAATACACTAATCTGCAAACTAGCTATAGAGCTCTGAAAAGCAATTGCAGTTATTATAATAATGATCTCCCAGGGAAAAATGACTCGGTGTAGCTGAGCTGAGGCACAAATCTTACCAAAAGGCATCACTTCTGGGGAGGGGTGAGGAGAACAAAAACTGTCAGTCTGTACCTACAACTTGGTGCCAAATTCTCATCCACACAAACTGGGTCCAAAAAGGGATGATAGTTGTACCTTTTTGTTGTTGTTGTTGAGGTACAAAGTGTGGGTATGGGGCTGTGAGCAGACAATTGTTCCATGTAATTAGCACCAAACTTCCTTCTCTGCATATGTAGGAAGCAGAGGAGTGCCCTGAGGTAGGTGGGAGAACGAGGTAAGCAGCCTTCATTGCATTCCACATTTCCTTATCAGTGCCCCAAGGACACAGACCACTCAGTCTTCATTCTGCCTGTGTCTGCCCTGGCACCAGATGTTTCTCCTTTGTGATCATCACTTGTTTTGTGCTTCCTGGGTCTGACATTAGCAAGACCTAAAATGAGTCATTTTGTCTCATTTCTTTTTCTTCTTTCTCTGCAGCAACTGTAATGGAGAGGCAGAAGAGGAAACAAGAAATAGAGAAAGGACTTCAGTTCATTCAGTAAGTGGACAGCGTCGTTGTTCCCTGTGGTTTTGGAGGCAGTTGTCTTTGTGTGGGAAGGAGATACTGGTCCTGAGGATTTCACTATGATTCTTCAGGGTGTTCTTTGTTCTGTCAGCTCTGTAAACTTGAATTCTGTCATTTTAATTTCCTTGGGCTCTGCCCTCCACTGCAGTTCCAGGATGATCTTTATTGTCAGCATAATGCTGATAGTACCTGGACCTTCTACTTCATCTTCAGTGTGAGGATCTCAAAGTGCTCTCTGAACAAGATTATTCCACCTTTTTTAGGAAGGGGTGTAGCTTCTATTTTGTAGGTGGAAAAAGCAAGGTAAATCACTTGCCAGGTACCTCTGTGGTGCCTATAGGAGAAGCAGATGACCTGACCTCTTATGATTGCAAACCTGGTAGGTGCCTCAGGTCACTCTTCTGTGAATATCACGTGGCTTTCTAGAGCTTGAAGTGGGCCAAGTACATCCTTATAAAGAGTAAGAGTGTTTTTTCCCTCCAAGGTTTGAGTTAGCAAAGACTTCAGAGTTCTGTCTGGGTTCCAGAGTGAGTGAGGAGGTAGCAAGATTGTAATCAGGTTGGTTGTTTTTTTGTTTTATTTTAAGGTCTGCTTTGAGTCCTGCAGTTATGTCTGAAATCTATGTATCTACAATAGGAAGAAAAAAGCCAAATCTTCCATGTTCTATATTTATATCCTGTGGCATTGCAGTGTCATTTTCACCCCAGTCTGAGACTAAGTGGAGCTGATGAGTTTCAGAGAGGCACTTGTGGGCTTTATTTTGGTAACATTTATAAAAACGTGCAAGATTCTTGAAAAGAAAATAACTTAGAAATACAGCATGCTGCTCGTTCTCCTGGAGTGTCCCTTGAACTCTGAACCAGGGGCAGTGTCATTTGTTGGCTTGTTTTCATGTCAAGGAGGGGTGCTCTGATTTTACAAGCAGAATGAATGTTTCTTACAGAGCCATGGCATTTCCTGTAGTTCATTTTAAAGAGCAGGTGATGATAGATTGGGTGAAATCTAAACCATGTTTATTCTCTGACCAGTAAGATCATGTGTATTATGACAAAGGCTGTGAAAAGTGCTCAGGATTTCTCCAGAGCCTGTTGCTTCCTCCTTAAGAGGAAAAATACGTACATGTGGACCAAGCCTGCATGACTTGGGTGGTCCAGTTTGAAGAGTGGAACCTTTCTCTGAAGTGTTGGTGCTGTTGTGGGGTAGGTGTTGTGCACACAAGCACTGCCAGCTTTGTGGCACAGTCTCTGCCAGGACAGCTGGAGTTGAATGACCCCCTGAACCTGTGTCTTCTCCCTTTCTTTTGTGGTGGAGGCCTAAAGGCATGTGGCTAACAGGAAGGATTGCATTTCTCACTGTCCATCTTAGGGCTTGCAGTGAATTTTGAGGAAGTCTTTGCCAATCTGATGCCTCTCATTAGAGCAAGATGTACTTAAAATAAATTTGTGTTCTCCAGGACAAAATCTCATGGAACTTTTTCAAAGATGGGGGGTTTTCAGGTGGCTGTCTGGAGGTATGTTATAGAGGGTTGTGTATGTGCAGAAAATCACTGAGAATAAGAGCCCTCTGGTCTCAAATCCCTTTGGGACCTGACTGTCCCTTGACACCACTGTGGCTATCAGTGAGTGTAATGCTCCCTAATTGTGTTCTCCTTGCCCTGACTACCTTTGAAGTGATAAAATGTTCAGTAACTCACTGAGATGATCAACGCAGAACCAGAGAGATGATTTATTTCTTCATTAGACAAAAGGCCTTGTTTGCATGGATGCCTGTTTCAGGAGCATTTTCTCTTCTGTTTTTTCAGGTCCACATTACCTCTAAGCCAAGAAGATTATGAGGTAATGAAGCATTTCTTTTCTGAAGTTGGGAGCTCCCTGGTTAGCAGGATTTGTTCTGTTGCACAGCTCTTAGTTTACATACCAAACGTGGAGAGCGTGGGATGGTCTGTCACAATTTGTCTGTAACTTAAAGTTTTAAGGTTCTGACAGTGACAGCTTTCAGTGAAAGGAGAAGGTGCTTGAGTGTTCAAGAAGAAAGGAGATATGACTGGATGATTCTCCTGATCTTTTCCAGGAGGGTGGGGAGGCAGGAGAATCTTACTGGGCAGGAAGTTTGCTAAAGCATGTGCAAAGGAAATTGTGAAACCTCTCTTGTCTCTGAATATCCACGTCATTCTTTTTGCTGTCTCACTACTCCCCAGGCCTTTTTGCAGAAGCTGGTGAGAAACCTGTTTGCAGAAGGCAATGATTTATTTCGAGAGAAGGATTTCAAGCTCTCACTGGTACAGTATGTAGAAGGTCTGAACGTGGCGGATTACGCGGCCTCCGACGAGGTGACCATCCCAAAGGAACTCCTCTGCAAGCTGCATGTCAACCGAGCTGCCTGCTACTTTGCCATGGTGAGGACCTCCCCAGCTCATCCCCAGGGCACAGGGAGGAGGGGAGGACATCAGGGTTGCAGTGCTGTGCAATTAGAAAAGATCTCAAGAGGGGTTTCAGGTGTTTTAGGCTGCTCCCTGTTCCAACGCTGGAGGAGACAGACACAGAAAACTCTGATATCTCCCCACTGTTGCACTGTGCCTGGCAAGACCAGAGGAGGGATGTGAGGGAGAGTGGGGTCAGGCCTAAGGAGCTGACAGTGCAGCTCTGTCCACATTGGTGAGGAGTTAGTACAGTCCAGTACCTTCAAGTACTGACTGTTTCTTTGGAATGCTGTTTGAGTATTGCTCTGGAGGCTCCTGTCTCCTCAGGTGAGGCACTGGAAGACAGTGAGAAGGCTTTGGGTCTTGACAGAACCTTCAGCACACACATGGAAAAGGATTCTGAAATACTTGGGCTCTAAAAGGCTGTGTGCTTCCATTTTCTTAAGGAATCTAACAGCTTTCCTTTATGGCAGAACCCCAGAGCAGGTCTACCCTGTTCATAATGAGGCTGTTGGGTGAAAAAAAATTAGCAAGCAGTCACACAAAGGCTGTCAGATGTGACATGCCCAAGATAAGGTTGCTCAAAACACCCTCAATTCTGGCATTCACTGACTTTGAAGCATTCTGAAGTTTGCAAGTCTTAACCAAACATTCTGTTACTGTAAGTTCTGGGGGTTTGTACACTGCTCTGTGTGTGAGGTGCCACGTGCGTTTCCAGCTACCTTTTATCTGCCTGTTCTGTGCTGGGCTAAAACATTTGCACTGCCACAGGAGCAGGGGTTAGTCTGCTGTGCCTCAGCTCACTCAGGGTGTTCTCTTCTGTGCAGGGATTGTATGAGAAGGCACTGGAGGACAGTGAGAAGGCTTTGAGCCTGGATGAAGACAACATCCGAGCCCTGTTCCGGAAAGCCCGCTCCTTGAATGAGCTTGGGAGACACAAAGAAGCCTATGAGTGCAATAGCCGGTGCCTGCTCTCCCTCCCACATGTAAGCTTCTGACACCCAGCTCATCCTGATTTCTGTGGCACACCACCTTCCTCCTCTATAACATGCCTAGCGTGAGGCCAGAGGGAGCCAGGCTGTTCCTGGGAACGTGCTGATGCCCAAAAATTCTGTCTTGACTCAAAGGTGTTTGACCTCCCGTGTGTTTCTTGAGTCCAAGTCACCCTCTTGGTTAGTCCAAGTCCAGAGACACTGGTTAGTGACAGCACATGTGGTGGCCTGGTTGTGAAGAGCAAGACTCTTCCTTAAAAGGTGAACTAAGGTCATGAGATTGTTGTAATGAGCTGGTTTTATGTGTCTGATGGGAATGACTGGGAGCATGGGATAAATAGGGACTTGAGCACTGGAAGGAAAACATGTATAGTTTTCTTGGTCTTGTTAAAAATGGCTCACATTTTACTTGTTGATTGCTAAGGCAAGCTGATAAAGGTTTTTATTTCTTGAGGTGTCCTTGTCATCACGTCATAGTTATTTTTATGTTCACAGGTGTGGAAGTTTTTGCATTCAGAGGAGACTGTTTGCATATACTAGGCCCTAGATGTCTTCCTGACAGTGCCTTTGTTGAGTGTCCTCTTAAGCCAAACACTGAACAGGAAACCAGACTGTAATTAGGTGGAATCCAGTGAGCATTGGTTGTCTTTGGGAAATGTAGTTCTGATTTATCACAGTAACTCTGACAAGAAACATGCATCTGCTTCTGACTAGTGTTAGAGAAGCAATTTCAGAAGGCCTCATTAGCAGTTATCTATTTCGTGTAGCTTGTGAATTCTACTTTCTTTGACTTGGCAGAACAGGGTGACCAAAACGCATCAATGGTATCATGCTAGGGGAGTTCCAAAGGACTTTTTTTTAAACAACCTGTTTAATAAGTAAAACTGTCTGATATATGTGTTCTTTTAAAGCTATATCTGTCTATATTTCATATTGCAGTTAAGCCACTTAATTTAATTTATTTTTAACCATATACTTACACATCTCACATTATTATCATTACAGTCATCATGGTCTACAAACACTTCATCAAACTTCTCTGTGGCAGGAAAGTTAAACCTTAAAAACTCCCTATCAAGGGATCTGCATTCCCTGTTCTAGACCGTTCAGTCTTGTGAATTAAGATACCCCATTGCCTTACTACCTGATTAACAGAAATCATAACCCTTCTCTGCATCAGAGGCAGAGAATCTGCCTTTCATGCTATCTATCATCTCAGTCTTGTTTCCATTACACCTCTGGAGCACCTTGGTACTTCCAGCTTGCATTGCTTTAACAGCTGAGAACTTTGTTGTGATCAAAGCAGAGCATGTGCTAAAATTTCTGGTGATCATGAGGTTTGACCAAGAAGAGGTCTCTGGAGGATGTGGGGACAGTGTCAGGAGAGGGTACATCCTGAGGGGGTGTCAGATGGGGAGAGGACAAGATAGACTCAGAGAAAATAGTGATTGAGCATGTAGGGGAGCAAGTACAGTCAAAAAGTGGCACTCTAGATTGAAGGGAAAAGCCACTGGTACTGTGGACTGGAAGAACCAGAGCCAGAGACTAGTGAGAGGGAGAGGATGAACCTGCAGGGAGAAGGAGGTTGGAAGGACCAGCATGGCAAGTACAGAGAAGAGAGCAAGCTTTGAGGCTGGAGATGAGGGAGGAGATGTTGGGACATTAAGGAAGGACATGGCAATAGGTCAGGCAGATATTTTTTCTTCTGTTAAGAAACTTAAAGTGCATCAGTATTTCTGCAAACGAGGAAGAGGAGACAGCAGAAGGAAAGACTTGCTGGTGATAAATAAGTGAAGAAGATTGTGGCAGGTTGTTCGTCCAGGCACAACTGGAAAGGATGGAGCAGGAGAATGGAGTGTGGCCTAGAACCTTGCCTGAAGCCCACGGTGGTGTGTGAGTGGCCATGGGCAGTGAGCAGGGAGGATGGGAAGTGCCATGCAGCAGAGAAAGCAGAAGGATCTGCCCCATTAAGCTGAGGCAGCTTAACCAGAGCTGGAGATGGTAAAAATGTCTTGTAGGTAGTAAGTTGGAAGATGAGACTTGGTTTCAGCTTGAAAAACAAACAAGCAGAACAAGCTAGTGAACACTGTTTGCATGTCACAGTTGATGATTAATTCTGTGGCTGGCAGAGAGGGGAGACATGCAGGCTGCTCCCCAGACATGGGGGGCCTTGTTGAAGCTGCACCACCCCCCAGCAGCCAGCCTGGGCAGCCCCCCTCCAGCTGTCTCGCCAGCAGGACTCACAAACTCTGCTTCTGGAGAGTGGGTGCTTTCTTGGAAGCAGATATTTGATTCTGATTTTTCTGCAGCACTGAAGAGTGTAGGGGAGAGCTGCTGCAACCTTGTTATCTCAGCAGGGCTGAAGGACAGGAGCTCTGAGGGCTGCCTGGATTCTTCTAGGGCTGCTCTGGCAACTGTCCATCTGCTGCTGTCTGCAGGGGAGGCTCCTTGGCACAGCCCAGCATGGCTAACTGCATTCCTGTTTACTTCACTGCCTGTGCCACAAAGGCAAAGCTAAAAGTGTCCTGCCAATGGTTTTGTCCCCAGGATGAAAGCGTCACACAGCTGGGACAGGAGCTTGCCCAGAAGCTGGGGCTGAAGGTTCGGAAAGCATACAAAAGACCTCAGGTATGGCTTCTTTTTTCTTAGAGGGTGTTCTTTGGCTCTCTCAGATTTACGTTTGCGGAAGTGGAAGGTGCTGCCCTGCAGTTTTAGAGACAGGTACAATCCTTCTGCAATGCCTCGAGCAGGCTGCTGAGTGTCATCCTCATCCTCACCCTCTGACTCGCTTCGCCTCGATCTGTTTCTAACCCTGGTGCTGCTCTGGATCTAATGCCAAGATGTTTCCTGAGGCCCCAGCTGTCAGGCAGAGACAGCCTGGTGTTGCAGGACAGGCCTCTGATGCACTGGAAGCCTGTGTTTTTTTGGAGGAGAGGGACGTGTGGCTTGATCCCAAAGTAGGTTTTGCATCAGAGACCTTTCCCTGCTGCAAGATGAGAAGGGTGGGATCCTTGGCTGCATTAAAGTCATGGCTGATTTTGTAGTGTGATGGATCATAAAAGGTTCCTGCCCCATATCTAGGCCCAAATCATCATTGTGATGGGGGAAAGGCCTGTGATCTGGGAGAACAGCAGGTCCCTGTGTGGTTAGATGCTGGGAAAGAAGGCAGCACAGAGCGAGTTGTGGGTCCAGGATCTGCAACCCGGCTCTGGATGAAAGTGCTTCTGCAACTGGGATAGTGCTGGTGTTTAAATGTATGCCCTGGGATGGAGCTAGAGGGCGTTAGGGCACTGCCAGCACTTTGGATCAAGCTGCCTTGGACATGTAAAATCCCAGGTTTTCAGGAGTAGGGATCATTAGGTTTATGTTTGGATTTGGCTCCTCGGCCCCACACGCAGGGGTGTGTTCAGCAGCCAGCACATAGGAGGGGCATCTTTGCAGGCTGTGGTGAAGTGTTTGTAGGGAACCTTTTGGGGTAAATTAGGCTATAGCATCTCATTCCTCTCCCTGAGCAATCTCACATGGCCTACACCCCAAAATGGTTCTGTCTTAAAGAACAGTAAGTTTTACACAGAAATACTTCTTGCAGCTGCTCGCTTTGGCCTTGACATCTTCTTGCTGCTGTCACATTATTCATCTGTGATGGGCTTAAACCACATGTATGTCAGAAAAGAACAGTTAAAAACTCCAAAATGCTTCTTATAATTTGAAATTCAGTGATGGGTATTTTGATAACACCTTGCTGTCTCTCGTGTTGACTTCCAGCTTTCATTCCAGTGCTGTAATACCTTATGGAAATGATAATTTCTTAATGAAAAGACACGAACTTTTGTTCTCCAGGGAACTTTTTTGCTTCCTGATTGTGTGTTGGGTGTTGGCTGGTTTACATTGAGATGTCCAGAACAAATATATGCCCCTTTTAGTGTTGATAAAACTGTACCCTTCTGTCACAGTGGTATGCCTTTTTGGGGTGGCTTTTATTTATGGGCAGTGCTTGGAAGGAAACCATATAATAACCCAGCTTTACCTAATTTAGAAGCATTCATGGGCTGTCTGTGTTCTAAGACCTCTCTCTTCCTTGCAGCAGGAGTTGGAAACATTCTCTCTACTCAGTAATGGCACGTCAATCAATTTGCCAAACCAGGTAGAGTTTGCACCCCGTGGTTGTTACTGTTCATGAGTTGTGCTACTAGGATGCTTCACAGTGTTATTTATGTGCAAATTTATAACTGTCTTTTAGGATTTAAATGTTTTCATTTGTGTTTTTTGATTTTAAAGGATATTACTAAGGAAATTAGTTCCTTTGAAAACACATCTGACAGCATTTTCCATGTCAGTAGTTAGAGCACTGGAGATGGTTCTTGTTCTTCCTGTGAACATTGGCTTTCTCTTGCATTTTAAATTAGTTTTCAGGTTTTTTAAGTAGTTAGGGCAATGCTAAGTTAAAAGTCAAGGCACAATTGCAGGAGAAGCACACAAAATTAAATCATTCTGTACTAAGCAAGTTAAATACACAGTTTATGTATTATTTTTATTGTACGGTCATTTGGGAGATGCAGCTTGGGTGGGGAGGGCACTGTGCAAATACTAAGCTAAAATATAAGAAAATGCTGATTTCCTTGTTCCACCACTGGGAAAGGAAAAAAAAAAAAACAAAACCAAAACAAAACAGAAAACAACCACTTGCTGTTTTTACAGGCTGTTTGGTACTTCACACTACTCCTGAAAGCAAACAAACTATAAAACCATAAAAATTGTCATTTTTTTACAGCAAGATGTACTAAGGAGTTAGTTTACCTCCCACTGTTCAGTGGCTTGCCTTCACATCTTTCTAGGAAAGCCAGCCAGCTTTCTTTAATAGGTGTGCCTAGTTTTCAATTTGAAGATCTTTCCTTTTTCAACAAATTAAAATAGTGTGAAAACTAGAAATTGCAAAAACTGTTGCAGCAGGTGCAGCATCTCAAGAGTAATGCTTTACTTGTGCCTTTTTAAGCTTAAAGTGGAGGAAGATACCTCTGTTTATATTTCTGTAAAATATGGGCTCAGTTTATTCCTTGCCTGGAGTTGCAAGTCAGCAGTTGTCTTGGCAAAAACCTTTTCCTGTTTGGAGTTTGCTGTTCAAAGTTTGTGGCTGTTAGACTCCAAAATATGTGAACTAAGAAAAGGAACGTTGTGTAAGATCAGGCTAATCAGATCTCACCCTACATGGTGCTCACTGACTGCTGGGTCCTGAGATTTGGGACACAGCATTCTCATCCAAAACCCTGTTCTGTGTACAGATTTGCTCACGTGGTTGGGTATTGTGCAGGGCTGGTATTCCTGGGCAGGGACAGGATTTGCCCACTGCTGGAGGTAAAAATGAATAAGCTCTTTGGATTAATGCTCTTTTAAAGTGTGGTGGTTCTGCTGCTTTTGCACTGAGTGAAAGAGGCCATAAAAGAAAAGGGCTGGGTGTATTTAGGAGTAGTGGAGAGTCTCATCTGTGAAGAATTACTCTTTTTAAAGACTCATTTCTGATTATATTTTTCTCTCTGCTTGCCTACATCTTTGCAGACCAGTTCCAATGGATTGGGTTCAATTGATGACATCGAAACAGGTAAAGACATCTCTAATCCCTGACTTTTTAGGACTTCAGTGATGTATTTGACTAGGCTGGCAGGCCTGAGAGGTTCATCATCTTAATTTGTCTCTCTTCTGTGTGCTCCTGGGATTGGAAACTAGGAGGAGGAAGAGGTGGTGAGAAGCAGGAGTGTTTTCCTGCAGGAAAGCTTTTTGTCCAGGCCCAGTGAGAGACACATCTGGGAATAAAAAGGGTCTTCTCTGATATACAGCTCTCTCCAGTTGTGATTTCTTAAACCTGGGCTTGGCAAAGCTCCTGAAACTCTTCTGCCAGCCAGAAGAGTCCAGGTAAAGTGAAGTTAAGGTTGTAGGCTGAGCACTGTGCTCTGAGCACATACAGTCCTCCAGGACATTGAGATGGAGGGAATGAAAACAAAGGGAGCTGGGAGGGACCCAGGGAGAGCTGTGTTCAGTGTTAGCCACCCAGGAGGAGCAGAAGGAGGGCTACAGGATTGTGTTTCTCCTGCTGGGAAACAAGTGACCTTAACTCTGCCCCTGCAGAAGGGCTTGCTGGTTGCTCTGCCCTTTGTGGTGTGCTGGAGCATTGGGCTTGTGCCTCTGTGTTCCTTTGAGAGGTAGCTCTGTGTGTGTGGGTAAATGTGGAGACTTGTCACTGCACCTAGCCAGTGCTCTTTTTATAGAGAGAAACTAATTCCATTATTCAGTGGAAAACAAGTTAGTTGCCTGGGACAGGCAGGTGTATGGCCAGAGAAGCTACCAGGTGGGGGGCATGGCATCAGACATTTGGTTCAGGGGGGCAAATGGACAAGACCCTCACCGAGCTTATAGTAGTACATGGGGCTTAGTGTGATGGCAGTGGCAGAAATCAGAGAGAGGCAGGATTGGTAGGAAGGGTGCCCCGGACCAGAGACTTTGGGGAATTGGTGATTGGAAATCTGCTTATCATAGAAGGCTGGTTTATGTTTTTAAGGTGGAGCCAACTGCAGGTGAGTACAGGAGGTGCATGAGCTTTCTGGAAGGAGAGGATGTGATGTGGGAGTGGGGGCTGGTGAGAGAGGTCAGCAGATGGGGTGTCGTGAGGAAAGCAGGAGTGGGAAGGGAGCAGTAGGGGAAAAATTTGGACAGAGGTGAATGTGAGGAAGTGGCTGAAGGAATGACAGGGTTTGGGTGATTGGGGGGGGGAGCAGACATCTCCCCTCTGCCCCTTGCAAGTCATGGAACCTGTTGGTCCCTGCTCTTCTTGCCCTTCACGTGCATGGAGCTGTTGGGGGGCCCGTATCATTCTCTGCCTTTTGGTCCTGCATTCAGCTTTTCTGAATCTTGGGCCTCTTAGGGTGTGTGAGGGCTTCTTTCCTCTGCTTCCCAGCCTAAGTGGGAACTGGAGGGCCTCATTCATTCCACAGAGAGGGTCTGAACTTGTGGATCCTTTGGGGTGCTGTCCTTGTGCACGCTCCTGCTCCCCCCTGTCTGTGTCCACGGGCCCTTGCAGTGGGTCCTGAACCTCTTGTTGGCCCCTGGAGGGACCTTGACAGTACTGCAGTTCTAAACATCTGAAAAACAGGAAGGCACAAGCTGACCCTCTACTGAGGGAAGTCTGGCTGAGCTACCTCCTCAGCTGGGATCTGTGAGCTGCTGTGTGTCCTCTCAGCTGTTTTGTTCAGGACTTGGAGGTTTGCAGGAATTGCTGATTTGCTGAGCTCCCTAAGAGAGGCACCAACAGAGTCCTTGGTGCTGTAGAGAGGACAGCAACGTGGCTTGCTCACCCAGTCCCAGGTAGGAGGGGATGGCTGAGGTCTCATGGGGGCTGAGTGAGCAGAGGCAGGATACAGCATTTCTCACAGCATCAAGATTTGTGTCTCTGTAGCTTGTTTAGTCCCTTTCTTGTTCTTTACCAGTCTTTCTAATAAAAGCTATTGTCTCTTCTTCCAAACTTTGCCTTGCTTAGGCCATCGTAGGCACAGTGCAGCCACTGCTATGTGGATGGAGAAGGTAGCAGCTTTGTCTTACTTCTTCTCTTTTATTCCAGGACATCTGCACAGGGGCAGAATTAAGGTAGTTTGGGTGCTTGGTTTGAGAGCTGCCAACGGAATGCTGTTATTTTCCAAACTTCTAACACTTGAACAACTCTTTTTTTTCTTTTTAACCTTTAATGTTTGGGAGAATAAAATGCTCTTCTGTGAAGAATATGTGCTTGTAACCTTAGCTTCACTTAACAGAGGTTTATATTGCATGGTGGGAACCTCCTGCTGTTCCAGGAATGTTCTGGAGAGGCAAGGAAGCCTTAGGCACCATCTCTGCCTTTCTACCCCAACCGTGGCTCTCTGAATTTC
The DNA here is from genome assembly GCF_000691845.1 of Merops nubicus. NCBI lineage: Eukaryota > Metazoa > Chordata > Aves > Coraciiformes > Meropidae > Merops > Merops nubicus. The sequence continues at coordinate 17,346 of NW_008588908.1, forward strand.
CCAAGGGGATGTTTGCTGCTAAGGTGTTGAGGGGGAATTTGGGCAGCAACCTTTGACCTGTGGAGATCAGGAATCACTCAAGAGCAGGGAATTTACATGGGGAATTTAGTGAGTGTGATGGGGTTTTTTTGGGGGGACACGTTGTTAGCACAACCTGATCAGGACACTTGATCTCTGACTCTCTTCCCAGCAGGCCCTTGTGGTTTTTATCTTCTGCCTTTTAGGATGGCTGAGGTTTTAGAGGCAATGTGTGAGTAAGCAAGCTGTCATCTGGAATATCAGAACTCCAAGGAGCAGAGAAGGCAGTGATCTCTGCAAATGCATTAGTGAGGCACATGAAAGAAAAACTGGATTATGTGCCCCTGGCCTTTAGTCCTGGCCACAGCAAATTCAGCCACTGCTCAGCCCCAGGTTTTGTGATGTTCATGATGACTGTATGTTCTCTGTCCAATCCTGACAGTCAGGGTGGGCACTGGCCCTAAGAGAATATTCCAGCTGCCATGAGCCATTGGAGACTGGGAACAAAAATGAAAGGGCAAGAATTCTTCAGACCAGAGCCCCTCCTCTCAGACAAGTGGCATCCTTGGCTTTTGTGACTTAATGGAGTCGTACAGTGTTGGTTCTGCTGGGCTGTGCTCTGCTTGTCCCCTACAAGAGGCTCTCCTGAGTGACAGGCTCTGTTTCTCCCCCATCCCAGACTGCTCTGTGGACCTGCAGTGCCTGCCAGCTCCAGTGGCCGCCTCCGTGCCCGTAAGCGAGGGGCTGGCCCCTTTGCCCTCTGACTCAGATGCAAAGGGCTTGCCCACCTCGCTCCCTGCTGCCAGCTTGCTCCCAGCTCCTGACTGTCCCCCCCTGCCAGTGTCTGAGAGCGTGGAGGACTTCACAGATGGGGACATCATCGGGGAAGAACTGGACTCCCTCCTGGACTCCCTCGCCGAAGGGTCGACATACTCTCTAGTAAGAGTGGGTGCTGGGTGGGTCCCCTGCTTCTTGTTCCAAATGGGTCTTTGGAGCATGTGGAGATGCATCTGCTGCAGCTCTTCCTGTCAGTCTTTCCTCCTAGCTCTTCCTCTGGCAAAACTCAGTTCATTTCTTCCTTGATTTCTGTCTCTGGCTTGTGAGTATCTAAAGAGGGCACCTCCAAGCCTGCATGGGGCTGCCCCTCAAAAGGTACCCAAAGCACCACCTCTCTGGCCTCTGGTGCCCATGGAGTTGAAGCAGGCCTGAGGGTAGAAATGGGTGTCCTGAAGCAGG
>NW_008588908.1:18630-54718 GCF_000691845.1 Merops nubicus
CATGTTTTATACAGCAGACATGCTCTAATCTTGTATTTTATGGAGGCTGTATTCAACCCAAAGCTCTTTGAACAGTTCTGGGAGCTGTAGAGACAACCTGTATTCATATTTAGACTGGATTTCAGTGGCCAGTGTTGCTGATGTTGTGCAAGCCAACTTGGGTGTGGAAGCAGTATCACCATGCTCATGCAGGATGCCTCTCAAGCCAAAAAAAGCTCTGCTGAGAAGTGCCACGAGTAGTGGTCGTTGTCCTGGCCTTGGAGCTGTGTGTACTCAGCTGCAGTTGCTCAGCCTGAGCTGGTTTAAGTGCCTGGCACAGGGCTCTGTCTTTCAGAGTGATGAGCTCAGGTAGCCCAGCACCTCCTCGGGGACCTCTGTGTGGAAGGTCTGGGGGAAGCCTGCAGGTGTCTGGGTATCTTTGTGTGGAATAATTCAGGGAGCCTGTTGCTCTGTGTTTCCTCACTCTCTGCTCCTCGTTCCTCATGTGCTGTTTCTCCTCCCTCTTCCCAATTCCCCAAAGTCTCTGGTCCAGGGCACCCTTCCCACCAACCTGCCAACAGAGATGCCCCAGCTGATCCCCGTGTTCCCAGGGGGCACCCCCCTGCTGCCTCCAGTGGTGACAGCCAGCATCCCTGTCTCCACCCCCCTGCCTCCTGCCTCCTTCGGCCTGGTGATGGATCCCAGCAAGCAGCTCTCCTCCTCCTCTGTCCTGGAGACCTTCGAGGCCCAGCCAGGAGGAAGTGGTGGCTCCACCTTAGATTCCCTGGATTCCCTGGATCTGCTCCCCTACACAGACACACAGCTGGATGCCCTGGACTCCTTTGGGACAAACAGAGGGTCGCTGGATGCCTTGGATTCCTTTGCCACTGGTAAGCGTGGGGCTGTTGCATCCCAAAATGACTTCCTTCAGTGCTGAGGACAGCTGTCATATGGCTCTGTCTGCTGGTGCTGCAGAACAGGGATGGAAATGCGGAAGAGGACAGAGCAACTGAGTGTGGCTAGCTCAGGAGTAATGAGAAAGACTGTGGGTGGATAATCGCAGATCACCAGTATGTGCATGGTGTGAAATCTCAGAGGAGAAAGGAATGCAAAGGTGTATAATGATGAGCAATGAGATTTCAACCTGGCTTGGTGTCCAGGACACCTCCCTTACCACAATTTGCTGGACTGCGGCATGGTTTTTGCACCCTTCCCAGTGACTCTTTGACATTTTGGACCAAATGAGTAAAATCACTCAGATCAGCCTTCTACTGGGAAGAATGGTGGAGGCCAAGGTGGGTGTAGAGCTAAGTCCCCTCCTGTCCCAGGAAGGAAGACAGGCTTCTTCTTAGCTAACTTGTCACCACTGTTGCAGTATATTGGCAGCAGTAATATTCTGGGAAGCACAGAGATTGTCCAGTCAGCACTTCAACACTCAGATCCACCTCAGTATTGGACTACCTTGGAGTTGCCCTCTTGCAAATCCCAGCACTCAGCAGCACAGAGTTGGGTTCAGTAGAGTCTGGGGGACAAGAAAGCCTGTCCTGGAGTTTTTGCAAGACTTAAGACAGGTGATCTGAGGGCAAAAGTATTAAAATGTTCTGAAATAAATAAAACAAATGTGTTTAATAAGCATCTGTTTGCTTTCTTGTGAGCAGAACTGCCTCTGAAAGTGAACTGATTGGTTTTGTTTTGTGGGGCTCTTTTCCTCTTCTTTTGCCCAGAAGAAACTGGCCCTCAGGAGCTGCGCCACCCACCTGGCAGCCAAAAACCATCCCCTGTGGTGAGTGAGCCACTCCCCCGTGCTGATGTCCCACGGTGCTCTGGAGCCAAGGTAGTAGTGACTTGAGTGATGTAGGTAACTTGGGCTTCTCCTCTTTGCCCCTCTGAGTGTTGCCTCCCATATTGTGCTCCCCAGAGTCAGTAGGAAGGTGTTTGTTCCATCTTCATTTTTGTCTACAGCTGTGCCTGTTGCTGAGGTAAACATGGTGGGACTGAAGTTGGAGGCTCAAATCCACATTGTTTTTAAATATCTCCAGGGCTGGTGGTTCAACCATCTCCCTGGGCAGCCTCTTTCAGGGCTTAACAACCCTTTCAGTGAAGAAGCTTTTCCTAATATCCAACCTAAACCTCCCCTGGTGCAACTTGAGGTTGTTTCCTCTTGTCCTGTCACTTCTTAGCTGGGAGAAGAGACCAACCCCTCACCTCTCTACAACCTAATTTCAGGTAGTTATAGAGAAGGTCTCCCCTGAGCCTCCTTTTCTCCAGGCCAAACAACCCCAGTTCCCTCAGCTGCTCCTCACACGACGTGTGCCCTAGGCCCTTCACCAGCCTCGTTGCCTTTCTCTGGATGTGCTCCAGCACCTCCATGTCTTTCTTGTATTGAGGTGCCCAAAACTGAGCCCAGGGCTCATCCTGCTCCTGTCCCATGTCTCTAGTCTTGGAGAAAAAGGGGAGGATTGTTCATGGCCAGCAAGCTTAGAGAAGATTCTTAATTTCCTGGTGTTCTGCTGTCCCTATTACTTCAGTGTGGAGCCAGATCTGTCCTCAGATTAATCTGCTCCCTGAAGACTCAGTGACAAGTGTTTGGTTTGGGTTTTTTTTTTTGAGACTCTTCAAATGCAGGGTTGGTTGTGATGGAGGCAATGGGAAGGAGTGAGGGGGACGTTTTCTGTTACTGCTCACCATAGAAAACTCAGATCTCTTACCAAGAGAGAAGGAGCCTTGACTTTGAAGTGAGCATACCACACTGTTTGTTTTCTTGGCAAAGGTTGCAAGCAGCTCTTTTGGAAATATAGTTTCAGATGGGGACATTTTGATGAGAGAGGAAACGAGGAAGGTTTTTGAGAGACTGGAATAGGGCAAGGGATTAGAGAGGTTTCTTAGTCATGTGGTTGCAGAGCTGAGGAGAGAGGTATGTGTGTTTTCACTCAGGTCAATGTTGGTGGAGTGAGTCACCCACCTGTGCCCAAGGTCACCGAGCACCTGCTGTCCCAGCCTGAACCAGTAATGCCCAACACAGCCCTGCTGGTGAAGAACCCCCTGGCATCTACTCATGTCTTCAAGCAAGCCTGTCATATCTGCTACCCTAAAACAGGTGACGTGGTTGCTCTGCCACCCAGAGTCTTGGCCTGGTCTGGGGTTTGGCTTTCCCCGGCTGATGGGGTTGTTCTCTCCTGCAGGGCCCAAGGCTGGTGACTATACCTATCGAGAGGGCTTGGAGCACAAGTGCAAGAGGGACATCCTGCTGGGCAGGCTGAAGAACTCAGAAGACAAGACCTGGAAGAGGATCCGTCCTCGTCCAACCAAAACCAACTTTGTAGGATCCTATTACCTGTGCAAAGGTGATCTGGGGGGGGTTAGGGCTGGGAAGGGGCTGTACAGTGTGTGCCAGGGGAGGCTGGGAGGGGAGATTCCTGTTTGTGTCACCTCCTGTGTTTGGGGTCTTCTCCTATCAACATCTTGCAGACTGGGAGGCTCAGTATAATGAAAGGCCACGAGCTCCCACACTGTGGAGAGCAGGCAGCTTTTAAAGTGGTGGAGCAGAAGGTCTGCAAAGGCATAGTGAGGTGCTGTGCACAGCCAGGCACTCAGAGCTGCCCTGTTGACACAGGATTTGATGAGAACCTGCCTCCTGTGCCTGCACTAGTCCCACTCCACCCAGCAGCCCTGTGGCAGGGCTGTGGTTCTGCCTAGGGAGAAGTTCTCTCTGCCTGCTCCTTGGCTCCAGCCCGTCCCTCTGACTAGACTGGTCCCAGAGGCAGTGTCATTGCAAAGCTCCTGATGAGATGGGGAGATGGCAAGAGCCAAGATAACAAGGTTCCTTAGTGCGGAGCTGCTAGGAGAACTTCATCTGGGTTGACTTTAAAAGGAGTGGATCAAATCATAGCCTGTCACTCTCCAAGCACTGAATTAAAGCACTTACACTGAATTAAAGCAATTAAACCTCCACTTTGAGCTGGTTTCCACAACAGGTTGTCACCATTCAGTACTTTGCCTTCATTTTACTGAATCTCATGGTGTAGACAAACCTTGGGGGGGGTGAGAGGAGGGGGAGGTGCCTTTTTCTTTTTTCTTTAACTCTCTGTTTCCTTGTTTCCAGCTCCTGGTGAAGTGTGGGCAGTGGGAGGAGACGAGGCAGAGAGTTAATTCCTGACTGTGCCCCCTCCCTTGTGTGGTGGTGTGTGCTGTTTGTTGCTTTGTAGACATGCTTAACAAGCAGGACTGTAAGTACGGGGATAACTGCACCTTCGCGTACCACCAGGAGGAGATCGACGTCTGGACGGAGGAGAGGAAGGGCACCCTCAACAGAGACCTCCTCTTTGACCCCCTGGGTGGCATCAAGCAGAGCAGCCTCACCATCGCCAAGCTCCTGAAGGAACATCAGGGCATCTTCACCTTCCTCTGTGAGGTAGGGAGCTGCTGGAGTCCTGCGTGGTCTCCTCTGGCCGGGTCCGTGCTGTTGATGCGCTGGCGGTTGATGTGGTGGTGGAGGTTGATGGTTGATGTCGTGGTGGGTTGTGCTGCAGGGGGTGGCTGTAAACTCTTCAGAAGGGATAGGCCAGCTTAGAGTCATCATAGAATGTCCAGGATGGAAGGGACCTCCAAAGGTCATCTTGTCCAACCCCCTTGCCATAAGCAGGGACATCTCCAGCTAGATCAAGCTACTCAAAGCTTCATCCAGCCTGATCTTGAATGTCCCCAGGGATGGGGCCTCCACCACCTCTCTGGGCAACCTATTCCAGGGATCTATCACCCTCATACTGAAGCACTTTTTCCTAATGTCTAACCTGAATCTCCCATTTTCTAGCTTAAAGCCATTCCCACTTGTCCTGCCACTCCAAACCCTTGTGAACAGTCCCTCCCCTGCTTTCCTGTAGGCCCCTCTCAGGAACTAGCAGGTTGCTATGAGGTTCCCCCAGAGCCTCCTCTTCTCCAGGCTGAACAACCCCAACTCCCTCAACCTGTCCTCACAGCAGAGCTGCTCCAGCCCTCTGATAATTTTTGTGTCTCTCCTCTGGAGACCTTCCAACAGCTCCAGGTCCTCCTTGTGCTGGGGGCTGCAGAGCTGGACACAGGACTCCAGGGGTATTGGAGGTGTTTTGACTGTGTAGAGCTTTTTAATGGTGATGGTAGGGTTGAGTGTTCATGGGTAAGAACTGGGCCAACAAGGCAGGTAGCATGGTGGGAGTCTTACAGACCACCTAACCAGGATGAAGAGGTAGATGAAATAGTCTAGAAACAGCAGGAAGAAGTCTGACAGTCACTACCACTTGTTCTCATGGGGGACTTCAGTTTACCAGATGTCTGCTGGAAGTACCAGCAGAGGGAACAGCCTAGGAGGTTCCTGGAGGGTGTAAAAGATGATTTCCTGGCACAGCCAGTGAGGGAGCCCACCAGGGAAGGCACCCTGATGGAAATGTTGTTTGTGAACAGAGAAATTGTGGGTGATGTGATGGTTGGAGGCTGTCTTGGGCACAGCATTCATTAAATGGTTAGGTTTTAATTCTTGGAGAAGGAGGGGGTCAGCAGAGCTGCCACCTTGGGCTTGCAGAGGGCAGACTTTGGCCTCTTTAGGAGACTGATTGACAAGAGTCCCTTGCAAGGCAGTCCTGAAGGGCAAAGGTGTCCTGGAAGGGTGCATGTTTTTCAAGAATGGAATCTTAAAGGAAAATGGTTAAATCACCATCCCTGGAGGTATTTGGAAGTCTTGTAGGTGAGGTGCTTAGGGACATAATTTAGTGTTGGACTTGGCTGTGCTGGGTTAGTGGTCAGACTTGATGATCTTAAAGGTCTTTCCAGCCTAATGAATCCTAAGATTCTATATGTCCCAGGCAGTGCCCAGTTCCAAGAAGGGTGGTGAGCAGTGGGTGATCTGTGTAGGAGAAAGAAGAGGTAGTTTTCCTCCTCAGCCCTGCAGCTGGGCAGGGTGCACACAGCCTCATGGGGTCACATGGTCCTTCCTCTGTCTTGAGATGTTGCTCTGTGTTGTAATTTAGCCCCAACTGCTTTAGAAACCAGAATGCCATAAGACAAAAAAATGTGCTGAGCCACTGAGTCAGTTAAGGATTGGCTTGGACCACCTCAATGCTCTGCAGCAGAGTTCCCCACACTGGCAGTGGTGGATGTGAAGGGCCACGTTCTTTGCTGTGAACTGGCAGCTATTTGATTCCTCTCCATCCTTTCCCCCTTGTTCTTGCTCTGTTGGTTAAACAGGGAAGAATATGTGGCTCTGACCAAATTTTTTCCAACCACAATGGAAAATACTGTTGAGAAGAAGCAAAGAAACGTTGTCTGGAAGCTTTTCCAAAAGTTTGCTTGCTTTATTTTAAAGCCCTACCACAAAGTTTTCACCAAGCCTCTTCTAATTTTTAACATGAGAATAGCTTGGCTCTGGTTCCTCCTGCCTTTCCAAGTAAAGTGGCTCTGGTTCAGTGCTCTCTAAGATTTTCCCAGCATGCTAATTCTTCTCTTCTCAGATTTGCTTTGACAGCAAACCCCGGATTATCAGCAAAGGGACCAAGGACACACCATCTGTCTGCTCCAACCTTTCTGCCAAACACAGTTTCCATGACAACAAGTGAGTGAATGGGGGTTTTTTTGAGCAATCTTTCACAAGTCCAGCCAGTTTAACTCCAGGGCCCTGGTCTCTTTCTTTCCTCCCCATGAGTTCCAATCTTAGGGCAGCTCAAAGCAGGATAAACAACATTGTGTGCTTCACCCTCCTGGTGCTGAGGGATTTGGGGCATCAGCAAAAGCCCTTTGGAGCCAACCCAAGTTTTCCATTGGCTTAATTTGCCTTTCAGTTTGGCCCTTACATAAAGGTTAAACCAGAGATCCTCTAGCTCAGGATCCAGCCTCTGGCTGGCTGGTAATGGGTGTTTAGGAAAACAAGCAGCATGTCAAGTACACAGTAATACAACCCCATCTGGTCCTGGCAACCTGAGACTCAGGGACTTGCTGGGGCAGTGGAGTTGATGTCTTTGCTGCAGACTTTGAAATGTGGCTGATCTCTGGACTTAAGTGGTGCATCATGCATGGGCTGAGGAGCTTGAAAATACCCACCTAGGGCTGCTAGGGTGGGAGGACAAGGGTTTGGTTTTCCCAGTGGGACTCTGCCTCTCCAGGAATTGATTTTCCGCATCCTTTGCGCACTCGGTCAAATGTCTGAAAGTCACATATAAGAAGGAGTGGGGTGTGAAGACTTGATCCTCTGATGCTTCCTATTTCTCTGGCATGGCCACAGGTGTCTGGTCCACATCGTGCGTTCCACCTCCCTGAAGTACTCCAAGATCAGGCAGTTCCAGGAGCACTTCCAGTTCGATGTGTGCCGGCACGAGGTGCGCTACGGCTGCCTGCGCGAGGACAGCTGCCACTTCGCACACAGCTTCATCGAGCTCAAGGTCTGGCTGCTGCAGCAGTACTCAGGTGAGCCTCACTCCGTGCTCACGTGTCCTCCAGCCTGTGCCAAGGGCCAGCTGAGAGCAGGAGAGGGTCGTTTTGGGGTGCTAAGATGCTGTCGCTCACTTGTGCGTGTGCCGTCTCCTCGGCCACACAGACAAGAGGGACGAGGTGTTCTCTGAGGTGACTTGGCCCTTGTCCCTTTTGAGGTGCTGCTGTCATTTTCAGCTCAGGAAGCCTTTCCCTTGGGACCAGTTGCCTGAGTTGAACTGATTCTTAGGTAGGGCTGAATCCTCAGAGGTGTTTTCATGCTTAAATTCTGTGCAAGGCCCTAAAGAGCAGTTGGGCTCCTGAGCGAGCGTCTGGCGCAGCGAGCGTGGCAGCAGGCAGGGGTGACAAAGCAGTTACATAAAGGCAGGCTGTGCATCTCCAGTTTCTCTCAACAAATTCACCAGCAGTGGGAAATGACAAGATAACCTGGGATTTCCCAGAAAGGCTTGGATGATGAGCCTCTGAATAGGCTGTTGCATAAATTGCATTCAGGTTACTCATATAACGACCCTGCTCCATGGGGCACTTGGAGTGCTCTGTCTCCCTGACATGCTGGTTAACAGCTCTCCTATGAACTGAGCAGGTGCTGGTCCACCCACAGTGCTGCCTGCACCTTCTTTCACCACAGGGTCTTGTTCAGTGTAGGACCAGCCCAGTCATGGGGGCACTCCAGAGAGGAAGCACGTTCCAGATGTTTCTCACCCTTCTTTGATGTAATTGGGAGCAGTTTCTTTGATTTGTTGTTGAAGCATCTGTCACTGTTGTTCAGTGCACTCTTTGGCCCTGGCTTGGCTCATGAGGGACACTGATGAACAAGTAGCACACTGTGGCAAATGCCATCTTTTATTCTTCCCATTTGACCTCAGTTGTGGCCACAGGAAATTAAAAATCTACACCACCAGAGTTTTGAAGAGAGAATTATGACTTTTAGCTGGAGGCCACTGTTGCTGCCCTACATGCTTATGATACTGCCCACAGTACTCTGGGCACTCTTAATATTTAAGCACCTTGTCCTTTTCTCCACCCTATGATTGGTTTGGTTTTGTTGGTGGGTTTTTTTTTTAGGAAACGTTTCTTTGCTTCCTTCTTCCCTACTTCTATATTCCTTCTTCTTTAGCCTGTAAAAGAAATGTTTAGATTGACTTTTGCTTCTTGCCTTTTTTGCTTGAAGAAGCAATTTCCAAAAGGGAAGCGGAGGAGATGAAACAGACCATGAGCTGAGCTGCAGAGGTGGTCAGTAAGCCTTGTGCCTATTCCCATCTTTTCCAACAAAGGGAGAGCCATCATTTCTCTTCACTTCCTTTTTTCCTGCAGGGCTGTGTGTATGGGCCTGCTTTTCTTGTGATTTCTGCCTTCCTGGAGTGGTAGTTTATTACTGCTCTTAAATGTAGTCCTCATGGAAACAGAGAAGAAAGGTAGTTTTCACCATTCTGTGGGGATGCTTTAGTTTTGCAGCAGAGAGTTTAATTGAGGCACCATTTGCTCAGCAAGAATAGGAAGGGGATATTGTTCATAGCAGCTTGCATTTGAAACCATTGGGCTATTGCAATTCACAGCCATTTGAACTTCTGCAGAGCTTGTGGCTTTGTTCATGGGGATAAAGGATTGTATCAGTGTGGAGTAAAGGTTCCCAAGATCTGAAAATGTGGACAGGCAGGACTGTTTCCTTCTTCACTGGGGCTTTTCACAGCCCTGTCTTGCTATCTTCTTCCATCAGTGGAAATCACAGAGTCTTTGTCCCCACTAATGATGTTGCAAAAGATGCTGAAATGTTATAAGCAATCAAAACATGGGCCTTGTGGCTCCCAGATCATCTCTTGGGACAGTTCATGCTTTGGAGAGCTATTGTGTTCAAAAACATACTTTTATATTTGGGAGGGATTTTTTTGTTCTGACCGCCACATTTATAGATGGTATTGTTGAGTTCATGAAGATTTCTAGGACTGAAAGAAGGCAGTCACTTGCTAAGGACTTGATGTGAAATTCAGCCTTCTGAAGCTGTATGTGCTTCTCTTGTTGGTTCTGCATCCCAAGGATCACAGTGCAGATGTGCAGAGTGGAGCAGATGGGAACTCCTTGGGCCCTTTCTCTGCCAGGTTCAGTGCAGCATGTTAAATTTGTGCTGTGGTTTTCACAGCTTTATAATTTTTGTCCCCAAAGTACAGATCAGTGTTGTGTCCAGACCTAAAATCCTTGGATTCAGGAGGGAGAGTTGCAGTTTTTCCAGCTCTTACACTGTTTGTTCTGGGGATAATGGTTAAGAAGGAGAAAATCCATAAAGAGCTCTGATCTGGGAGTAGTACCAGCTCTGCAGCAGCTGCCATTTTGGAGGCCTGAGCAGCAAATATTCTTAAGAATGGTCAGGTTCTATGAGTGCTTTCCATCCTGTCCAAGCCCTCTACAAACAGCAGTATTGTTGTGTGGCAGGGACCTGGACAGCTGAAATCATGGATGGGGAGACTGAAGTCAGGAGTGCTGTGACTGACCCAATTTACACACAGCCTAAGCCAAGGTGAAAACTTTTGTTTGCAGGCCCTTAAGTTTTGGAACAGGCTGGCTCCCAGATCAAAGATTGTGTCCATGTGGCATGCCTGGGGAACACCTCACTTGAATAACAAAAGCTGTAGGCAGAAGCAAAGCAAGGAATCTTGCATTCTCTCTGTGCTGGGGGTGCTGCATCAAGGCTATCCTCAGCACCCCAGTTGTTGCTGTCAGCTGGCTGTTGTAAGATCTTTGCTTCAGTTTGTTTAGGCAGCTATCTTGGGTCTTTGCAGCACTTGGATACAAAAAAAAAAAGACATTGAGTCCTCACATTGATCAGACAGTTCATACTTTTGCTGTGCAGGGCTCTGAGAATCTTAGTGCCCATCTGGTTGGTGCTGGGGATGCTGTTCCCTCACCACTCGAGTCTTGTCAGGAGCTGATTCCTTAGGTAGGGTCTGAGCAGCCCCTGTTTGAGGTGGCATCTCTGATGGCTGACACCTTGCAGATCTTTCCGTGGTGGTTACATCCTGGCAGCTCTTCCTTGGCTGGTTTTGCACTGTGGGGCTCTCCTGGCTGCCTTGGTTGCAGTTGGTGTTTGTGTGTTGAATTTCAGCTTTCCTCTTTACCTGTTGATTGATGGGCAGCCCCCACAGTTTGAGTGTATCACAGGCTAATTAATCCCAGCAGGGATTAGGAAAGATTTCTGGCTACCTGCCTCAGTGAGATATCTGTGATCTTCCAAACTAGTGGCTAAAACTCCAGTGTGCAGTAGCTGAGCAATAACAAAGCTTTGTCTTCAAGGCCTTGGGGAGTATCTGTTGGTATGGTGCTGGGCAACAGCCCTGGTCAAGGTCTTGACCCCTAGTCAGGAATCCCCTTGGAGGCAGCAACTGGGTCCTTTGCAGACAGCCTGAGCAGAATGCCAGATCTGAATGAGCCCAGGAGAGTGAACTCTTCCCATTTTCTCTGGCTTCTGTGGAGAGAGGAGCTTCCTTAGCCTGTCCTTAAGCATGCAACCCCCTTACAACCATGTCCTGATGTTGCCAATGGGACTGTGGGAGTTGTCAGCCACACAGGGGTTCCTGAGCCCAAATGTAGCAAATCCTCTCACCTTCCTTTCCCTCTCTTCTCTTGACCCAAGCAGGGCAGCTCAGTCCTGTCTCCTTCTGTTCCCAGGAATGACCCATGAAGATATTGTGCAGGAATCAAAGAAGTACTGGCAGCAGATGGAGGCACATGCCAGCAAACCATCCAACAGCATGGTGAGTAAGGTGCATTTGGGGCTTGCAGCCTGGTTTAGCTCCCAACTGTTCCAGCACTTTCTCTGTTTTCCTCCCACTTCTGTGCCTGACAGGTCCCAGGCAGATGAGGCTGCCCACTGAGGAGGAGGACAGCTCAGAGCTTTCCTGCTTGCAGTGCTAACCAGGAGCCTTGTGCCTTGTTCTGCAGCATTATCTGCTCTCATCAGTGGGGGGGTGAAGCCCCCAGAGCAGGGGGGACAATGCTCAGGGAATGGTGCTTCCTGTGACACTTTGCTAGTGAAATGGGGAGATGTTGGGGACAGTGGCCACACAGTGGGGACCAAAGGTGTCCTGCTGCCCTGTAGTGGCAGAGGGCCCACATGGCAACTTGAAGAATGTTAAGAAATGACTCAGTACTCACAGGACTGCTCTGAATCCTGGAGTGGGTGGAACTTGCAGCTCAGGTGCTGCTGAGGCTGGGCAGAGCTCTCAGGGGCTCTTTGCCAGGAGGATGCTGTGAGCTTTGCCTCTCTTTGTGCCACCAGTGTCTCAGTGTGGGAGAAGCTGCCTCTGGCTGCACCCTCCAGCATTGCCAGGAGCTTTCCCTGGAGAAGTGTGTGATAAGCAAAGGGCAGAAGTTTGTCTGCTGTCTGTAAACCCATTGGCTGCAGGTGGAACTGCCTTAGATACATCTCTTTTTTTTTCCCCCAAGGGGATGTTCAGTAGTGTAGGAGCAGAGCCCACCCAGTGAGGACAGTTCCTAGCCCAGCCCTGAAGTTGAACTAAAGCAGTTTTGCTGCTAGAACTGGGAGGTTTTAGTCCTCTCACCCAGGAGTCCTGCAGAGACCAGCACTGAGTGCATGCAGCCTGTGAGCACCCCAAGGAATCGATGTCTTACAGGAAAGGGAGATGAGTCATATGGTGTGGAACAGCTTTTTTTGGCTAGGTTATGGGCTAGGAGAAGTGTTCTGATTACTGTAGGGCACTGAGGCTGGGGAAAAGCAGATCTGATGGGTGTGAGTTAGCAACAGGAGGGGTGGAGGTCACTGCACTGATGCTTGCAGTGGGCTCTCTAGTCCACCTGTGTGCTGGTTATGCTGCATGAAATGGAGCCATAGAATCACAAAATCAAGTGGGTTGGCAGAGACTTTTAAGATCATCAAGTCCAGTCATTGACTGAACACTGCCAAGGTCTCTGGGGAGATGCTCAGCCACATACCTGTGCAGCCCATGCTGCTGTGGTGATCTGGGGGAGAGGAATGAGAAGCAGCAGTCCGGCATGACCCAGGTCTCTAGTTCCCAAAGGCATCTGACTTACTTAAGGTGTATGTTCCAGCCTCTCAGGAAGAGGAGAGGATGACTTTGTACAGCCTGGATTATATGAGAAGTAAGCCTGAATGGTCCCTGCAGACAGAAGTGGCTGTAGTCTCTCTCTGCCTGGTGTGAGGACAGAGGCAGCTGCCTGCATCTCCACAGGGAAGCAAACCAAGTATGGATTTGCAGCAGATTGTGCCAGTAGTTGGGTTTATATCAGCAATCCCTGCCCTGTGAGGGGTGAAACCTAGTGACTGGTTCTGTCCTGACTGCTGTGGGTCTGTCTGCATTTTCCAGACAGCCTTTTCTTGCCATTCTCTGTGCATAATCTGGGGATACAAAAGGTAGGTGGACAGTTGTTTTCCCCTAAGCCTTGCAGCTTCAAACTCACCTTTGTCTGGAGGTGCTGCCTCCAGTCCTTCAGTGGACGTGGCCAGAGCATGCCCTCTGAAGCACGTGGGATCTGGATGCTGAGCAAGAGCTTTTGTTTCTGGCTCTTGGGGCTTGCAGGGGGCAGAGGATCAGGAAAAGAAATCCCAGCACCTGCTCCATCAGCTCTCAGGGGATGGGCACAGAGAGAGCAGCGTGTGGGCCGGCGGCCGACGGCAAAGCGAGGTCGTGGCTCACAGATGCCTTGGCACAGGGCTGGAGTGCACATTCCACCCTTCCAGGGCATCAGTTTGTGCAGGGGTGAAGCAGCAGCCTCATTGTTGGAGTCAGAAGGTGCCTACCAGCAGCAGTCTGGGGGGGTTGGCAGCCTGGCACCGCGTGTGGGGAGATGGAGTCGGGTCGCTCCGACACGTGTCTGCAGTGGCAAACCCTGGCCTGGGCATCTGCACGTCCTCAGCCAGGGGGTTGTGCTTGGGGATGAGACACTGGCTGACTGCTGAAGACCCCGGGGGCAGGACTAACAGTGTCTGTTGAGAGGTGTTTACTTTTGCCATTATTTTCTCCCGCTGACGTGACTCAGTTTTCTCAGCGTCCTTCCAGCTTTTGGAGTTGGCTGCCTGGCAGAGACAGCTTCCCAGGAGTGCTGTGAAAGCAGACCCCTCCTTCCCACCAGCCCGAGTGAGCCACGCTCACCCCAGCACTCTCTGGGCATCAGAAGCAAAGTCACTCCCAGGGACTTTGCTGCTGGTTTTGCCAGCTGGACTCAGTTCACATCGGGGGCCAGCCAGTTGTGGAGAACAGAGGGCAGGCAGCACGCAGGGATCCAGCAGCTGGGACAGTGCAGGTCAGGAAGAAGACAAAGATGAAAATCCACAGCTTGCTAAACACCTGCCAGGGATCTCTCACTTCACCCCACAGATTTGGCCCCATAGAGGCACTGTAGGAGAACACCCAGGGGCTGCAGATGGAAGGAGCAGTCAGCAGGAGAGGCTCTTGTAGGTATCTGCATGTCTTCCCACCTCATCCCTAGGAACTGAGAGGGTTTAGCCCTTGCGTTTTTTTCTGGTTTTCAAGGGCTATTCTGATTGTGCAGAACCCACATAAAAAATGGCCTCAGAATTAGCAATTTAAGCATGGAGAGGAAAGGAAGGTCTGGTAAGGGGTAATTGCACCTAAGTGTGGCTTGGGGAGGAGGCTGGGTAACCTGGGCTCCTCAAGAGACCATTTTGGTGTTGCTGAGAGGGGTTCCTCAAGCTGGGAGGCACGAGTGGCAGTGCTGGGGCTGTTCTCTGCACAGCCTGGAGTGGAGAGTGTCATGCCAAAGACTTTTATTTATTTGGTTGCCATGGTGCCTAGCTAACACTATATTGTCTGGCTTCCTAGCCAGGGGTGGTGCCACAGCCTGAGGCACTTCTGCCTGGCTTCACAGGCTGGAGCCTCATGTGATACTCATTGCTGGTTGTCAGCAGCCTGCCAGGTATGTGTCTTGCCTTTACAAATACAGTCATGTAGCAGCAACAGCAGCAGCTTTGATCTTTTGCTTGGCTCCTAATCCCCCAGGAACATACATGCCCACTGGATTGACCAGCAGTTTGGGTGACTTTGATGCAGCACGGGGCTTCTTTTGGGTAGGAACTGGTGGAAAAAGAAGCACCAGAGTTACCTGAGGAAGGTTTTTCTTTCTCTCTGATCTGTTGGACCTTCTGGAGCCATGCAGTTTTTATTTTTGCTGGGTCAGTAGGTTTGAGCCAGGCTTTCTGGCTGTGCTGAGAGACCTGTTACCTGGAGGATTATGTGTCAGGTAGCATGGGGCTGATAACAGAGTCTTCCAGCAGGGCCATTTGGTCACCTGAGGCCTGTAGGTTTGGTGGGTCAGTGGCAAGCTGGAGCATAATTTCCTTTTAGAGACCAAGTGGAGAGTAGAAGTACTGTTCAAAGGCCACACATCTGAGAGGGAGGCACCTTCCTGCCTGCTGTGATATCCCAGGTCTCCACCCTGCTTATCCCACAGCCAGCTGCTTCAGTGTATTCTTAGTGGTCTTGGTGGAGGTTAGCAGCCAAAGTGTTTTACTGGGATGTGGTCTTTGTGCTTTACTGTCAGCAAAATGTGTTCAGGGGGTTTTCTTGTACCCTCACTGTGCCCATGGCCACTGGTGTCCAGTCAGGTTTGCTCTTTGGTTTGGAGACCAACTGGAGACGCCAGCCTCATGTCTTCCTGTGGTGATACAGAATGCACACAGGGCTCTAGAGATTTGCTGAGAAAACATGAGGCAGTGCTGATATGGGACAGGCTTCTCTATTTTGTTTTTGTTTTTTTTTTATCCACAGTCCTAAGCCCAAAATGGCCTTCTCATGAGTACAGGTAGAAGGGCAGTTAAGTGAATTGGCTGGGGGGGGGTGAAATGGGTGCATTGATGGTTGTACCCATGTCCAGAGATGGTGGTTAACTGCCTGCAAAACCCAGTGCAAAGAAACTGTGAGAGATGGAAAGGTGCCCAGGGACAGAGCAGGGGGTCCTGTGCTGTGGCACGAGCTGCCCTCCTCCCAGGGGGTCTCTCTTGACTGTGTGACTGCTCTCTCTCCACGGGGAGCAAGTGGGGGGTGGATTACCCTCCCCAATGGGGAGTAAGCACTGGGGCAGGTCTCACAGAGCTTGTCTGCACACAGAGATAGGCTGCAGGGGTGTCCCAGCCATGCTTCTGGCCAGGAGACCATGCTGAAGCCAGCCATGGTTTTGTTCCTGTCTGGTATCTCTGGGCCCCCAGCTCAGGCTGGCAAGGGGGAGCTGAGCTGTCTCCAATTTCAGATGTTTCCCTGAGGTTGTGGTTCTCTTCCCCAGGCTTCTTCCCGGGCTCCCACATCAAGCACCTTTGACCTCCAGATGAAGTTTGTTTGTGGCCAGTGCTGGAGGAATGGGCAGCTGGTGGAGCCAGATAAAGACCTCAAGTACTGTAGTGCCAAAGCCCGCCACTGGTGAGCAATGCAACCTTCTCTTTCCCCCACCTCTCCTCGAGGGCAGGGATTTCTCTGTCCCTTCTGCAGGACTTCCTTTGGCCTTTTTGGAAGAGGCTGGAAGGTTTCCTAGCAGTCTCTTGCTGCTGGAGGCGTTTGTCACTGGAGCAAGCACTGCAGGCAGCTGCTTGCCAGTTCCCAGCTCTTTCCTTCACTGTTTGCACAATGCTGGCAGCAAATACAGACTGTTATTCCTCATGGTGCATGCAGCTCATATTCCTGGTGTTATTCCCAGCTCCCACAATTCCCTTTTTTCCTCAGTTGCTATAATTTCTTCTTAGCAAAGTCACTCGTACAGTTCTCCTCTGCACTTGTTTATACTCCTGGCTGCTTGCAGATGTCTCTCAGGTCACTGTTAGCAGTGGGGCCAGGTATTCTGCTTCCTTTTAAATGAGTTTTCTTGGCTCTTTCATTGCTTTGGTTGCTTTTCTCTGGTGCATGGCTTGGCTGTTTGCATCTCCTGGCTCCTTAGGTACCATGAGAATGTTCAGTGTGATGGAATCACAGAATGGTTTGGGTTGGAAGGGACCTTTTAAAGGTCATCTAGTCCAACCACCCCTGCAGCAAGCAGGCTTGTCTTCAACTAGATCACATTGCTCAGAGCCCCATCCAGCCTGAGCTTGAATGTTTCCAGGGATGGGGCACCTACTAAATCCCTGGATTGTTCAAGTCTTTCAGCACCCTCATTTAAAAAAAATTATCCTTATATCTAGTCTAAATCTACCTTCTTTCAGTTTAAAACCATTGCCCCTCATCCTATGACTACAGGCCCTACTAAAAGCTTGTCCCCAGATTTCTGATAAGCTCCCTAGAAGAGGAATATCAGCTGGGTTGTCACCACTGGGGCATGGGGACCTTGGCCTGTCTCACTCAGGCAGCCTGGCAGGACAGAAGGGAAGGGGTTGCAGGACTTCACCTCCCATAACACGAGCCAGAGAGGCACAGTCCAGCATCCTGTTGGAAATGTAGGAGCTTGGATGAAAAAGAGACAGAAGCAGCAGTTGCTGGAGGTGGGAGCAGGTGAGGATCACTTCCTGGAACAGGAAGGATAACACTTCTCTGTACAGCTGCTGACTGGAGCTGGGGGCTTTGCCCAGGCTGTCTTTTGGCCATCACTTACTGGTGATGCTTCCTAGTGCCTGTTTGTAAGACAGTGCTTGTGATGGCTTGGATTTCTGCTGCACCCTGCAAACACAAAATATTCCCAGATGTTTTTCCTCTCATCACAAGAGTTGGCTGTGTGTAATCCATGGGGATGCCATGAGAGACCTGAGGGAGAGCTCTGTGGCTTTCTGAGAAGAGACATCCCAGGAAATCCATGAAAACTACAAGGGAGAATCCTCCTAAAGACCCTTTTTGTGTCTTCTCTGTCAGATGTGCATATCCGGGAGTATATTGAAGGGTCTGTGAGGAAAACAAACCCTTCCTTTTGCTTCTCTTGATTCATTCTCTCTCCCTCAGCTGGACGAAGGAGCGTCGGGTCCTGCTGGTGATGTCCAAAGCCAAGAAGAAGTGGGTGTCTGTCCGGCCTCTGCCCTCCATCCGCACCTTCCCCCAGCAGTATGATGTAAGGCCCCTGCCTGGCACTGCCAGGGGCCCCTGCCCTTTCATATGCCAGGGCCTGATGTGCCAGAGGGACCTGGACAAGCTGGGGAGGTGGGCTCAGGGGAACCTTGTGAGGTTCAACAAGGCCAAGGGCAGGGTCCTGCACCTGGGGAGGGGCAACCAACGTGACCAGTACAGGGTGGGAGAGGACATGTTAGAGAGCAGTCCACTGGGAAAAGACTTGGGGGTACCAGTCAATGAGAAGCTGGAGATGAGCCCCCAATATGCCATGGCAGCCCAGAGGCCAATCCCAGCCTGGGCTGCATCCAAAGCAGCGTGGGCAGCAGATGTGCAGAGGGGATCCTGCCCCTCTGCTCTGCCCTGGGGGAACCTCCCCTGGAGTCTGTGTCCAGCTCTGCAGCCCCCAGCACAAGGAGGACCTGGAGCTGTTGGGAGGTCTCCAGAGGAGAGAGAAAAAAATGATCCAAGGGCTGGAGCAGCTCTGCTGTGAGGACAGGCTGAGGGAGTTGGGGCTGTTCAGCCTGGAGAAGAGGAGGCTCTGGGGGGACGCTATAGGGACCTTCCAGTGCCTGAGAGGGGCTACAGGAAAGCAGGGGAGGGACTGTTCACAAGGGTTTGGAGTGGCAGGCCGAGGGGGAATGGCTTTAAGCTAGAAAATGGGAGATTTAGGTTAGACATTAGGAAAAAGTGCTTTAATATGAGGGTGATAGATCCCTGGAATAGGTTGCCCAGAGAGGTGGTGGAGGCCCCATCCCTGGGGACATTCAAGATCAGGCTGGATGAAGCTTTGAGTAGCTTGACCTAGCTAGAGATGTCCCTGCTTGTGGCAGGGGGTTGGACTAGATGACCTTTGAGGTCCCTTCCATCCTGGACATTCTATGATTCTGTGATTCCCTTTCCCTCCCACCATGGGGCAGTGCTTTGAGGGCTGGCCCCCTGTAGACCTGGCAGGGAGGCAGACAAGTGTTGGCTGAGGTGGGAGGAAAGGACAGAGAGAGTCATGACAGCAAGATCTCAAACACATCCAGCAAAAGGATGAAGCAGAGGAAGGAGCAGCACCACTTGACACACATCTGCAGGTTTCTGGGGTGGCTGTTGATGCAGCCACCATCTCGAGATGGGGCTGGCACAGGGTTTGGGAAGGAGATTTAAGTCTCCCCTTAGGTCAGGGTTTCTCAGTGTGGGAGGGAGGTGGAGTACTTGGGAGAGGCCTGGCCCTGCCTTTGCTCTGGCTGTGGACTGTGAGAGTTGCTCATGGAAAAGAGCCATGAGTTAGTGACCTCTGAAGTGTCCTGTTTGCAACCTCTCCCGTGGGCAGTTTAATATCCCAGATGGGTTTTTTGCCCCTCTGTTTTTTTTGTCCCAGTTCCCCTCTAGTGAGGAGTGTTTGTGGAGGTGCCAAATTTTCCTCTCTGTCTTTCCACAGTTGTGTATCCACGCCCAGAATGGCAGGAAGTGCCAGTATGTGGGCAACTGCTCCTTCGCCCACAGCCCTGAGGAGAGAGACATGTGGACCTTCATGAAGGAAAATAAGAGTGAGTGGGGGAAACAGGGGCCACCAAGCTCTCTGAATCCACCCTGTGCTGTCACTCCAGTTGCCTGTGCTTTCCCATGCCCAGCTCCATCTGGAGCTCTGCCAAAGCACCAGTCCTGACCTGCAGCTGCTCCTCTAGCCTCCTTGTCTGGCTTGTATCTGCCTTGGCTTTCATGCCCATTTCTGCTCATATCCCTTGCTCCTGGGCTTGGGCACTCCCTGCTCATGGCATTGTATTCAAAGGGCTGGATTTGAGATCTTGTCTGAGAACATGGTTGGGTGGTGCCTCTGTGGAGGAGCTTGTTTGGAATTAATTATGCAGGCTCCCGGCTGACATTATTTGGGGGAGCTGGGGGTTGCCTGTGCCCTGGGCTGCCAGCTCTCTGGCAGCAATCTTTGGTTTTTTTTCAGACCAACAGCAAGCTCTTTGCAAGGCCCAGTTGTCCAGGTGCTCACCCAGCTCTGTTGGGACATGCTGGAAAGCTTGAAGGGTTTCAGTTGTGCCCTGAGTTTGTTTGGTCTTTGTGCTTGGATGGAGACTCTTCTCCAAGAGCCTGAGCTGCCTCAAAGGCTGTTATTTGGTAAGGTTCAAGTAACCTTGTTGCTGAGGCCTTCAAAGCACATCAGACCAGTCTGGGTGTGTTTGCTCCAGCACCAAGGTGAATCTTCAAATGACAGCGTTGTTTCAGTGGGGAAAAATTTGCATTAATTATCCCAAATTGCCTTGAGTTCCTCAATTACCCCTTTAGTGAGGGGTAAATCACTGAGGCATCCCACTTGCAGCATCTCATCAGTGTCTGCAGACATACAGGAGCTCATCTTGGAAAAGCAGATGTGCAGTCAAAGCTTCCACCCAAAATTTCCCTTACTACCAGTATCTGGAGTGGGTTTTAAACCAAAAGCACCAAGAGACATGGATTACACTCCTGGGCAGGTTTTGAACAGGAGACAAGCTATTCTCAGGTCTTCCTCCCCAGTGCTTCCCCTGGGTAGCTTGCTTGGGGCTCTCCTCCATCTTGAGTGCTGAGGATGAGGATTAGGCTTAGAGGGAGGGGAGGGATCTAAACCCATCCCCTCTCAGCTCCCTGGCTGGGGTGAGCTGTCTGCTAAGGTCAAGCAGAATCAGCCCTGATGGAGAATCACCCTGTGGCTCCAAGTCCAGGGGAGTCTTGGGGCCCTTTCCCTGCTTCCTGAAGGCCTGGTGTGGCTGCAGTCCCCGTTGCCCCTCGGCCCACAGAAGATTCCTTGCCACACCAGGCAGCGTGGTGTGAATTTGGTTCCACTCCCCAGGCCTGTCACCCGGGGAGGTGACATTGGGCCTCTCGAGCAGGGGAAGGGGAGGGCTGCCCCAGAGCTGCCCCTTTTCTTGTCCTTTGGGCATGGTGGGGGAGGCTGGCTGAGCGACTCCACGGGTCACCTCTGTGCAGTACTAGATATGCAGCAGACCTACGACATGTGGCTAAAGAAACACAACCCTGGGAAGCCTGGAGAGGGGACACCACTCACCTCCAGAGAAGGGGAGAAGCAGATCCAGATGCCCACCGACTATGCTGACATCATGGTAATCAGCTGAGCTCTTGTCCTTTGCCTCTCCTCCTCTTCCTCCTCCTCCTCCTCAGGGCTGGCAGCCTACCCCTCCCCTGTGCTCCAGGTGGAGCTACTGCTCTTGGGGGAATGAGCCCCTGCTAAATGGGCAGCCTGGAGCAGCACAACAAGGGCAGCACAGATGAGGTGGGTAGGGATTGGCCCAGGGTCAGCAATGCTCTGCAATGGCTTTTCTGTTAATCCCCCAGTCAGTAAGAGTCTAGCTGGGGTTCCCTTTTGAGTGGGCTCAGCCTCCACCCAGGGTTCCTGCCCACTCCTGGGAAAGCTGGCAAAGCCACTCCTGGCCTGCTGAAAAAGAAGAAACTTGGAGGAGAGGAGAGTCTGGAGTGCAGAGGGCTGGGAAAACAGGAGGCGGATGTCCCCTTAGCTCAGGGGTGGTGGCTGATTGAGGGGTTTGTGCTCCTGAAGAGTCCAGCATTGCTCTTCACCTGGGGGCCTTGCAGGCAGAGCCCACCCGGGCTGGGGGCAGGGGCACCACGTCGTTGGACTGAACTGCCCTGGTCCCTGAGCCCTTCTGAGCTGCAGGCAGCCTGGGCAGAGCCTCTGCTCTGCTCCCCTTTAGTTGGCAGCACGGTGCCTTAACGATGACGTTGGGGGGGGTCATGGACTGAGTGGAGCTTCCGGGGGGCTCTGGAGGAGATGGGGAGAGGGAGGGCTGGTAGGCGTGACTGTGGAGGCACTGACTGGCCCTTTGCCCTGTCTGCACTGCTTAGATGGGCTACCACTGCTGGCTCTGCGGGAAGAACAGCAACAGCAAGAAGCAGTGGCAGCAGCACATCCAGTCTGAGAAGCACAAGGAGAAGGTCTTCACCTCAGACAGTGACTCCAGCTGCTGGAGCTACCGCTTCCCCATGGGCGAGTTCCGCCTCTGCGAAAGGTACCTCAGCTCAGCTCTGGGGGACACTGAGGCTGCTCCTGCACCCCAGAGGTGCTCGGCCACGCTGCTGGGTGCTGCAGATGCCTTCCTGAGCACGTGTCTTTAGGAGAGGAGAGGGAGCTTCCTGCCTGCCCCCATGTCCCCCACAGCCAGGACGCCCTGAGCTCTTGGGGTGCTGAGCAGTCTCCTTGGCCCCATGCTCGGGGGAATCCTGGGTGCTTTATTAGATGGTTTGGATGTCTCACACCCTCTGAATCAGCACCTTGAGGTGTCTTCAGAAGGCTTGTGATGGATGGTTAGAAGAGCTGTTTTGGTTAGAGAGGAGGCTCTGTCTCGTGTGGCTGTTAGGGGCATTTCCTCCCTTGTGTGGTGGTTTCTCATCATCCCTGCTGGTCCAGTTCCAGCTCATGTTGTTTCCTTCTGCTGACTAAATCCCCTCGTAGACGTTGCTCTGTTTGCTGCCCTGTTCCTGTGCCCAGCCTCCACCTTCCACGTGGCTTTGTGGGAAGATCTCTTTGCCCTTAGAAAGGCGAGTTTGCCCCGCTCAGAACCCCACCCTGCCGTTGCCCTCCTGACCTCTCCTTGTGCCAACAGGTTCCAGAAGAGCAAGACCTGCCCTGAAGGGGAGGAGTGTCGCTGTGCCCACGGCCAGGAGGAGCTGAGTGAGTGGCTGGACAGGAGGGAGGTGCTGAAGCAGAAGCTGGCCAAGGCCCGCAAGGACATGCTGCTCTGCCCCAGGGACGACGACTTCGGGAAATACAACTTCCTATTGAGGGACGGGGTCTAGGCGGGGCTGGGGAGGCAACAGGGGGTTTTCCCAGAGAGGTGGCAGTGGGCAGAGCGAGGTGGGTGTCTGGCCACCAGAACTTTCTCTTTTCTTTCATTTCAAGATGACGAGACGATGATTTCTTAGTGGTGAACGAAATCATGGATTTGATTCTCCTTGGCCAGCGAACGCCAAGCTCACCCAATTTGTGATCCATCTTCTCTCTCTTCTTTCCCCCAAATTCTTTCCCATCTTTCTGTTTCTGCTGTCCCTTCATGGAAAGGAATGAATCTGATCTGTATTGGGATGCGAATGGGAGAATTTCCCCTTGTGTCATTCTCCTGCCCTTTAATTCAGAGTGTGGCTGCGGAGGTCTGGAGGACAAACCTGAGAGAAAGGGACAGAGAGCTGCTGAAAAGGTGACCATGAAGTTCATGTGCTCCTTTTCTCAGTGCTGCAGAGCTGCTGCAGCCAGCCTGCTCTCCTGAGAGCTCAGGACCAGAAGAATTAGGAATTGAGGTGCAAAAGAAGCCAAACCACCAGATCTCACTTAAAACCTCTAGGCTTGAGCTCCTGCTGTCTGTGTTGCCCCAAGGCATCAGCTGCTGCTGGGGAGGGTAACTCTCTCTGGTATAGTGTAGCTAAAGTCATAAAATATAAGTCATAAAAGTCTTTTCAGCAGCAGGCACTGCACTGTAGGTGACTTCAGACTGTTTCTGTACCCCAAGAGCAAATCAGTGACTCCTCCTTAGCTGTGTTTATCAGTGTGCGACAGGTATTCAGGGTGGGTAGTTTATTTCTGGGTTTTTGGCTGGTGTGACTGGGACAAGTAAGACTGAAGCCATCTGGAAGGTGTGGTGGAGGCTCCTCATGCCCTGTGTCCCTGTAGCACCATCAGTCAGGATGCAGTGACCAGAGGAGCTGGTGTTTCTGTGTCTGCTTGGGTCCTGAAGAGGGAGAGGTGACAGGGTTCCCTTCTTGCTCTGTAACTGGGGTGTCACTGGTTATCTAGAGCTGCCCTTGTCCCCATGCTGCCAGAAGAACTGGGTGGGGACACCTTTAAAAGGACACCCATTGAGCAGGCTGGGTGATGCTTTCGTGGTGGAAATCCAACTGGAAGGGTGCTGAGCAGCACCAGAAGTCCAGCACCCTCCTGCTGAGAGCTGGGAGCTTGTGGGGATAGAGTGCAGCCAGGATGTGACCCAGGGCAGGGACTGCAGTGGAGGGTGAGTGGCACAGCAGGACGTGGCCATGGACCTGCTCCTGTCCCACCTGATGTGTGCCACAGTGGGGGAACCAGTGATGCTGAGCTCTGGGAGAAGGTTTTGGGCTTTTATAGTGAGAGGCAGCTCTGCTCTGCCAGCCTGGTCCTTTCTGGCAGTTTCATCCTGCAAGCAGTAAACACATCTTGTCCTAAACTTCCCTCTCCTCTCTTCTGCAGTCCAGCTGCTCCCTGCAGTTTTGCATGCATGGGTGGCACCATCCACTCAGACACAGACACGTCTCCTGCCCAGCCTTTGTGAGGGATGTTTTTTTTTGTGCAGAGCCTCCCAGGATAGCAAGCTCAGAGCCCTTGGGGCTGGCAGTGCTGTATCCATGGCCAATACAATCTGGCCATGAGTTACTTGGTGCTTTGGCATTGCCCCTTTTCCCTCCCTGCTCCCATATCCATGGGATTCCCAGCCTCAGGAGAGGTGGAACGTGGAAATAGAGGAGCTGGGGAAGTGCAGGAGGTGTGGGGGCAGCTGGCACCTTTCTAAACCAGCCTCTAGGTAGGTGCCTCTGCTCCACTGGCATCATTAAAGCCAAGGAGCAGAGTGCACTGCGTGCTGTTCTGGGGTCTTTCCAAGGATACTCTGTGCTCCAAGGAAGCTGAATGTGCCTCTGAGCTTGTTTTCCCTCCTTAAAAATGTGGGTGGTGGTCACTGGTTTGGTATGAGCTTCCCTTCTTAGCTGTACAGCACCTCGAGGTCTGGCCTGGAAGGGGCCAGGACTAAAATGTGATGATGGAGAGGTGGCTTCCTGGGAGAAGAGGGGAGGAGGTGGTTCTTTGGCTCTCTGCCCACATGTGGCTGTGAGGACAAGGTGAGGTGGCCCTGTGGGGAAGGAGAGTGACCAACACAGCATTGGCCATGGCAGCTCTGCAGTGCTAGGGGCTGAATTTCTCCCCTGCCCTCACTGTTGCTGTCCAGCTCCTACCTTCTCCTGGTGCTCCTGCTCAGCTGGTGAACTTCCTAACTGAGAGAGACCAGGGAGGAGGCAGGAATCAGCTCCTGGCTTAGCTTGTGCAGTCCTCAGGCAGAGATACCAAGGGAGCAGATCTGGATTAGGGGATGTCAGAATGTGTTTATTTCTGAACCAGACCCACATCTCTAGCAGGACTGTAGCATTCCCTGCACCGTGGGGTCTCTTTGGGGAGGTTCCAGAGGGGGTCACTGTCCCCTCTCCCCAGCTCTGCCCTGGGAGCTGAGCTGCTCAGCAGGGCTGCAGAGGTTCAGAGCAGGCGAGGGGGTCACAGGGCTTCGCATCGAGTTTCTCTCCTTAGTTTTCCCTGAGCTGATAACCTGGTCTGTGGTGTTGCAGTACTTTGTCCCCAGACTCGTTTTAGTGTGTATATATGTGGCCCCTCCCATGAAGCATATATACACAGGTATTAAATATATAATATTTCTCTATATAATATGATATGTGTGTGGTATCGAAGGGATCTTTGAAATGAGGGTAAAGGAAAAGGACTCAGGCCAGGAAAAGCAGCATCTCCAGTTTAAATATGAAGGCTTTTATTGGGGTGAGGGAAAGGGAACTAACAAAGAGGGGAGGGTTTTATATAGATAGTATAAATTTAGAGATGGGACAGGTTTCCCTGTTGACATTTTTTAAACCCCCTAGGATGTCCTCGTGGTCCCATCTCAGTGAGTATTATACTGCTAATTAGCAAGTAAAGTTTTAATGATAAGGCTTTGCTTCTATTATTTAAAGGGATGTTGTGAAAGGCTTGAAGCTTCACCCTAGACTTCCCAGGCTCACTTTATCAAGCCAAGAGGGTTTTCCTCAGCAGAAAGGTGGTTTTCTTGCTCGTGGCTCTGCAGCAGACAAACCACAGGTTCAAAGTGCTGCTTTGGTGGTGTGTTTGCCAGACCCCGTGATAACTCTCTCTTTAATTCATTCTCATGAGGGGAAACAAGAACATTTTGCAACACAGAGCCCAGTTTGGGGGTTATTAACAGAAAAAGCTATGTTTTAAGTTTATAAGATTAGAAGAAAATCTCCTATCTGATAAAAGGATCTCACACAGCACGGAGATTTTTATTTAGATCAACTTGTTAAATGCTGAATGAGATAAGTAAAAACCTTTTCCCACATGCTTTGGCAGGGGCAGGGATTTTAAGTGTGGCTGGTGTTGGGAGTTTAACCTGACCTTTACCAGGGGAAAGGGGAAAAAAACCACCCTACTTTAGCTTGTATGAAACTGTATGTCAAAAATTGGATGGGTTTTAGCAAGTGAAAGGAGAAGACAGCAAGGGGATGCTGCAGTTCTGAGCTGGGTAGTAATGATTTTGAGTCCTTTAATATGTTTCTGTATTAATATAATTTAAGAATACCACGCTTTACTATTAAAAAAAAAAAAAGAACTTAGTATCTTTCATAAAGTCTAGTATCGGGATAATAATGTAGATGTTTTAACAACACTTTTGGTTTTGTTCTTAAATAAAAAAGAAAAAAAAGAGACTTGCTTCTTTTAGCCTCTGGAATAGAAAATAAAAGCCTGCACTTCAAACCCTCTCCTGATCCAGCACATGCTGGCAGTTTTCAAATAGCCCTTCAGAGGCTTTTCCTTATGGCTTCAGGTTCCCCTGCTGCAAGGGGGGAAGCCAAGGGAGCACCTGAAGCAGTGGATCCCTTCTCCTTTCTCCAAGGGGCTTCCATGGGGGTCTCTGGTGGTTCCTGGTTGTCTTCCAAGACAAGTTTGCTCAACCTTTTGGGCTCTTCTTTCTGTGCTCCTGAGTTGCCTCATCCTTTTGTTCCCAGCAGTCCTTTGTTCCCTTACCTAGGTTTGGGGACTCTCTTGGTGGAGCTGCCTTTGCTGACAATTGCTCAAACCAAGGATTTCTTTTTGGTGGTGGTTTACAACACCCCCAAACCACCAAGGCTGTGCCTGCTCCACCTTAACACATCATTCCAGGTGTTTGGGTACCAGGTGGTGTTTTCAAACCTCCAGGAATCAGGTCTTGTGACCCCCCCTCATCTGGAGGGTGTTTGCTGGGTAGGCTGCTCCATTCAGCTGGGTCAGCCAGTTCCAGTTCTCCTTCCTGCCAAGGAAGATCCCCTTGGACCTGCCCACCAGGTCACCAAGAAGCAGATTCCCCCTGGAGGGGATGCTGTGTGGTGAAGATCCTACCTAAGGGAAGGTCCACGGGAAAACAGTTGCTGATAAAACTGTTTATTTTTCAAATCCATGGTGATGCAGATGAATCTCTTCTTCTAAGGTTCTGTACATACAACATGAGAGGCTTTAGTTTAACCCTCCACAGACTGAGGTGCTGACAGGAGTGAGGGCACCTTCTCCACTACAACGGGGACCAAAACTGTCAAATTGTGAGGAGAAAAACGAGTGTTTTCTTTCCAAGTTTGAACCTCAGCTGTGAACTTCTCACTGGTCTTTTTTCATTGAAAACAGACATCTTTTGAAGAGGCAGGGAAGGAGGGTTGACTTCATGTCCTCCTAGGAACCTCTGCAGGTACAAAGATGAGGAGGAGAGCCAGGAAAGATCCAGGTCCAGTGGAGGGTTGGGAGGAGCAGGGGTGGAGACCCCGGAGAGGTGGGAGGAAGGCTTCCCGCTCAAGGCCTTCCCTGTCATCACAGGGCAGCCTGGCAGAGGGAGGTTGCTTTGCAAAGCCTGGGAGCTGCAGGTGGGAGCCCTCAGCAAGGCTGTGACTGAGTCTGCCCACGCTCCAGGGAACACCTCTGGGCAGTGACAGCAGATGATGCAAGTGCTGTCAGCACTTTTCATTGTTTGCTGCAGCCCTGGCACCCGAGAAGGGGGCTGTGTGGCCTCCTGTGCTGTGCAGGGAGAGCAGCAGAGCTCCTGCAGCCTGGGGAGCTGTGTTGGGCATGGCAGGGGTGGAGGACGTGGGGTTGTCATGCTGCAGGGCACTTGGGGAGGAAAAACTGGGCCTGGTAAAAGAGGGCTGGAGGGGAGTGACTGGTGGGAGGGAGGTGGAGGAGGAGAGGCTGCAGGGGCACTGTCTGGAGCAGACGTTGGGTGTGGGGTGGAGGAAGGTGCTGAGCAGGCTTGGTTGGGTGCCTACGGTTGGCTCTGGGCAGAGGTCCTGGGAGCAGCTGGCTGCTGCTGGAGAGCCATGGGCACTGCCCAGGAGCTCCTCATCACAGCTCAGCCAGCCTCACCCCTTTCTCCCCAGGGTGGGAGGGGACAGGATGGGGCCCATCCATTCCCGGGAACCTGTTTCCCTCTGCAGCTGGGTTGTTGCCTCCCACTTCTCTCCCGTTGCCCCTCCAGGGACAAGAGCAGGATGAGAAGCAGCTCAGGTGAGATGGCAGCTCCATCTGACTCCTTCCCCACCACAGCACCCCCAGCCCAGGCTGCCCCTTTCAGGGGTGCTCCTCTCTGCAGTTTACCTTATGGATGCCAGCTCCCAGAAAAAACCCTCCCACTTTTTCCCCCCCGAGAGCCTCAGGAGGCACAGACATAGCAGAGAGCCCCAGGAAACAGGGTTATTTGTTACCATCTGCAATAATCCTCCCAAAAATTACATTTACCCAGGGCTGGGATGGAAATCTCTAAACCCAGATGCCAGAGTAGATTTGGCTTGCTTGGAATCGGGAAAATACTCGAGGCTGGAGGTTCCTTTTCGTGCCTTTCCCTTGTTCTCTGTGGATTTCCTGTGCCTGCCTTAGCTGGGGGCTTTTGGTGGTGCTGGGGCCCTCCAGGCAGATGACTGGGAAGCTTGAAGAGCTGCATAGTTTCTCTTAATTGAATTCCAAGGCTCACTCCCTTGTCTGTACCCCAGCAAAGCTCAGAGGGAGAGAAGGAAAGTCCTGCCATGGGACTGAGCTGGCTTCAGTTTTCCTCAGCCAAACAGCTTGGAGATAACTGCAGCCCAGCAGGATGTTGCCCCTGGGAGCTGTGGTGGGGATTCAGGACAGAAGAGGTGTTTCAAAAGGAGTTCTTGGTAGGCTGGAGGCTGTTCCTGTCATGGCTTTTGAGGATCAGCAGTAGACAAACAGCTCAGGGTTCTCAGAGGATTGGGTGTTACTGTTCAGCCCAGCTCCCTCCCCAGGCTCATCTGCCTCCTGTGTCCATCACTGGGCTCTGGTCTCTTGGGCCATGATGCTGCAGGATCCTGCTCCTGCCTGGGGCCATGTCATTCCTGGGATGGGAGGGGAGGGGAGGGAAGACAAGACCAAAGGACAGCTAAGGTCCTTACAGCCAGGCTCTTCATTTAGAGAAGGAAGCAGGTGGACGAGCATCTTCCTTGCTCTCCCACCCAATGATCCCCACGGACCCTGGCAGAGCCCCAGCAATCCCTGTCCTTGGATTTCCCCATCCTGCTTCAGCCACCTTGGCTGGCTGCTGCTCTTGGCACCTCCTGGGCTCTGCCTCCTGCCAGGGCTTGTTCAGAGAGCTCCCAGAGCCAGCTCTGCCCCTCTTCCCAGGGCACTGCCCGAGCGGGGAGGTGCACGGAGGCAGCTCTAGGTGTCCTTCCTGCCCAGGGCAGAACAACTTTGGGGCATTCCCAAGAGTCTTCCTCACGTTTTCTCCCTGCAGAGCACCTCCTTTTCTGGCAAATGGCACCTCCCAGGGGAAGGCCACATGTGGAGGAGCCGAGCTGCTGCCACGTGAGCACCCCGAGAGGGGGAATGACTTGGCAGGGGGGGCAGTGGGTGGGGGGAAGCAAAGCTCATTAGCTTCTTGGCACTCATTTTGGGGAATTATGTTTTAGAAATCCTTCTGCCTCAGGCAGGAGGTGCAGGCAGTGCCTTCCCCTGAGCTGTGCCACTCGCTCGGGCATCCTGGCACTGCTCCTCCACCCACGGGCACACACGTACCCAGAGGTAGGCACCTGATACCCACCCAGGAACACCCCTTTGGAGCTGGGGAGGGGGCTCAGCACAAGGCCTCGTGAAGCCTGTGAGTCCGTGCCCCATGCTGATACCACCAGAAGTACCAAAAGGGTCACACCTCAACTGCTGCCCAACCACCACCCTCCTGCGCTGGCTTCCTTGCTCCTTCTCCTGCTTCATTTTCTTTCAGAGGAAGGTGCTGTGGATGCCAACACCCCTGGTCTGGCCCCAGCCTGCCCCTGCCGAGCCCTTCTGGGTGTTCCTGCAGCTGGTAGACACCCATCGCCAACACCAGCAGCACCTTGACCCCGTGAAAGACACGTTGCTGGGATGTGGGCAAGTCTCCCTTCAGAAAGGCCACAGCAAAACTCAGCCTGCCAAGGTGAAAAAAAATTCCTTACAAGCCCAATGCAAGTAAAGAGTTAAATCTGGAAGCTGGCAGTAAAATCAGGCAAGAAGGGGTTTCACTTTCTAAGGACACATTCCATTAGATTATCAAGCAAAGCTTTCCTCTCCTCAGAGGAAGCTGAAATAACAGCAATTAGCAGCAATAACCAATTAGCCTTTCTCTAATCAAACATCACTGCTGCTGGGGGGTTCCCCACAAGTTGTGTTTTCAGATACACCTAAGAAACAACTAAATTCCCTTCTGCAGGGGTGGCCTCAGCAATAGGAGTCCAGCCACGGGCCACCACCAGGTGCAAGACCCACAGCAACCATCTGCAGGAGTTTCTGAGCAAGGAGGCCCCCGGGTGTGACACCCTCCCTTGTTTTGGGGCTGAAGGTGGCTGCAAGGCACCAGCAGGAGGGGAGGCTGTGGAAAGGCATCTGCAGAAGCACTGCAGATTCATAGATTCATAGCATGTCTGGGCTGGAAGGGACCTCCAAAGGTCATCTAGTCCAAGTCCCCCACCATAAGCAGGGACATCTCAAACTAGATCAAGCTGCTCAAAGCTTCATCCAGCCTGATCTTGAATGTCTCCAGAGATGGGGCCTCCACCACCTCTCTGGGCAACCTATTCCAGGGATCTGTCACCCTCAGATTGAAGAACTTATGATGTGGCACATGAAGGAGTTGAGGGAGTATTCCTAGGGCTGAGGGAAAGATGGCAACCTGGAGAGGTGCACAGAGAGCCCCCTTGCCCAGCTCCAGAGGTCTGGATGTCTAAAATGATTCTTTGTGATCCCAAAGTGCCAGGAGGGCTGCACCTACCCTAGCAGCAATGTTTAAGGGCTGTGTTGATGTGGTGCTTGGGCATGTGGCCTGGAGTTGGACCTGGGAAAGTAGGGTTAATGGTTGGTTGAGTCTCTGAGAAGCTGTGAAGGGCTGGTTGGGCTTCTGAGTGATGGAGCAGAGCTGCTGAGACCTCCACTAACATGAGATGACAACAATCATAAATAAGGACCTGAGCTGCTAACAGTGCAGCCAGTAGAAATGCTGCAACCTGTGGCCACGCCTGCAGCTTTCCAGAGCAAACACTTCAACTCCATTCCCTGAAGAAGCTCAAGTGCTCTCCGTGGGGGAGGCGAGGGCAGGTGGACACTCCCCACTGCTCTGGTTTGCTCCATAGAGCTGTTCCTGCTTCCCCTGGGCAGCCTCCAATGTCAGGGCAGTGTTGATGTGTCCAGCTAGAGATGTTGCCCAAGCTTTCCTTGGGGGCAGGAGCTCATTTTTCTGCGATTATGGATCAAGAAGGACACACAGTGTCCACAGGAGACCTTCATGGCAAACACAAGATGAGATATGAACTCTCAGCTCTCTGGGCAAAACATTTCAGATGTGTATTGCAGTCTAAGGATTCAAAATGCTGCACGACAATTTAGATGATCTTTAAGGTCCCTTCCAACCCAACCCCTTCTATGAATTTCCTCTCAATTAACTTCTTCATTTTCTGAAGGCATAAAGGTCAAGTCAGTTGCTGCAGCAGCTGCTGTGAAGTCCGTGGGTCCCTCCAGATGTGTGGTTAGATGTTTTCCAGCTTCCAGAACAAGTCTGAGCCTGCAGCAAAACCAGGAGGTCCAGCTGCACCTGGATTTGGGCAGCTACCACCCTCCCAGTAACTTCACCTTGCCATTGTTTGGTGAGAAGCAGACCTGGGCATATGTGATGGTAGCTCTCCCACACGTGGGTAGTGCCTGGGAGGGTTGAGTGACCCCGTTTCACTTGTTCTGACTGGCCAGAATGGACTGGAAGCTGTCAGGAAAGGCCATGGACCTCCTGGCTGGCAGGCTGTGCTCCATGAGGATGAGGTGTGATCAGTTCTGGTGCTCCCAGCAGCCAGGATGCACTGAGCATCTGCTGGCTCCAGCTTTGGGTGGGTGGAGGACACTGTAACAGCCCAGGGTTAGCAGGGAACTGTTCTCCCTGCGTGGTTTTCACCATGGTTATCACCTTCTCACCTTCTCTCTGGGGGTGGGGGGAGCAAACCACCAGGAAAATCTCAGGAGGCTGTAGTGTAGTGGTATCATAAGTCAGAATTCCACGGAAGCATCTACCGTGTGATTTCTGAGCCTGATTATGCTGGGATCCAGATCATGAAACTTCCCCAGCTAACCTGAAATGTCCAACCACCCAACCTGGCTATAGGTCGTTCTTTCTTTTTGGGTTCAATCAGATGCATTTCCTCAGGGGACCCAACACCACGGGATCAGGAGTGAGCAAAACCCTAACCATTGATTTTATCATCACTTGGACTCTAAAGCTGGGCCAGTGAAATGCTTCACCCAGGCACAGGAGAGCTCCTGAGGACTTCACTCAGGCCACCTCCAGGCTTAAAGCCACCCATGGTTTTGCTGGGCTGTCCCTGGCAACTAGGGCTTGCAGACCAGTGTAGGAGTGACCTGGCTCCTGGTGACTCACGCTGGTGCTGTAAGGCTGAGCCTGGCAAACTAGGAGCAAACTGAGAAATAAAAGTACTTCTGCTCTAATTCCCACCCCCAGCAAAAGAGAAGACCCCGGCATGTGTGAGATGCTCCTTCCCACACCAGATCCTGGTAAAGAAGATCAGACCTTTATCCTCTTGTCTCAAATCCACCCCTCCATGCTAAAAACTTCCCTAACAGGAGAGGAGATGCTTTGCAAGCTCAAGATCTTACCTAACCAGCTGCTAGCAGAGTATCTGCAAGGAGCATGAACTCTCTTGGCTCACATCACTGCTCCAAGAGGTGTCTGTCAGCTTTCTGATAAAACTCTGCCACTTCTGGAGAGAAATTCTGCTTTTGGGGGGTGATTCTCAGGATTTTGGGGATGATGCACGGTCGATAGGAAGAGATACCTTACACTGTTACCAATATTGTCTTGGGGGAGATGCAGCAAGTGTCACATCCTATACAAATATTGTCTCTGCATCTCAGCTGAGAAGTTGGAGGCAGATGAAGACAACGTGTGGATTCCAGGGCAGCCCTTGCTGCTCAGAGCTCCCCAGCCCCTCTGGAGAGCCCTTTGGAGGATGCCCGTGCTCCTGTGTGTGTGCAGCTGCCCCTGGCAGCCCAGGCTGGCTTCTCCTCGAGCTGTGGCTGGGTTATAACACCTTGGGAAAGAAAAGGGCTGCTGCCTTTGAGAAGTTAGATAACTGGCCCAGTTCTTTGCTGCCGGATTGGCTGGGAGGAGCCCTGTAAAGCCACGCTGGCCAGCAGCCCAGCCCAGCCCTACGAGCCTGGAAGCTGCTTCCACAATCGGCCGCTCCAGAGTGGGAGAGGGGGAGCTGAAGACAGCCGGGCAAGCTGCACCCCTGCCAGGCTGCTCCCCTTCCCTGCCTCTCCTCAGCAGAGCAGTGTGGCCAGCCCGGGCAGTGGTGGCCAGGCACTGGCCCGCCCTCAGCCCTGCTAGCCATGTCCGGCTGCAGCAGCCCCGGGGGCCCCACTGCCCTGGACTTTCCAGAGGTCCTCAAGTCCCTGCTGGAGTACTCCTTGCCTTGGGCCAACAAGATGACAGGTAGGCTGGAGGGAAGGGGTGCTGGGGTTTCTGCTTTCATTCCTCCCTCCCCTCCTTCAGGTGCAAGGCGAGAAGGGGGCAGAAGATGTTTGCTGCCAGCAAACCCCTGCAAGGGGGTGTTTGCCCCCCCCAGGGGCCAAGCTGGACGGGGAGTTGTGCAGCTAGGAGGAAAAAAAGGCAGCGATGGGTTGATTACAAAATCAATCAAGAGTACTGAGCTCCTGATCCTTTTAATCTCTGTGCTCAGCTACTTCTTGGAAACCCTCAAAGCTTTGTGCCCGGAGAAGGCTTGGGCACAAATCTCTGTGCTCAGAGGAGGCTTGGGCACAAATCTCTGTGCTCCTGCAGGAGCAGCTTCCAACATTGCCATCCAGGTCGTCCCGTGGTTAAAACCTGCTGAGCCTCCCCCCTGTTGCCTCTTCCCAGAGGGGCTGCCCAAGGCCCCTGGCCCACGTGGGGCAGGCTGGCTCCTGGCAAACTTTGTGTTTGATGCTGGAGTTGTTTACCAGGGGAAAGCTGGGGCAGGGAACACAAAAATTGTCATGTTTTCTTTGCACTTCTGCACTCCAAGGCTTTGCTGCTCTCTGTGCAGCATCCTGCTCATCCAAAACAAATGGAAAGGGCCCAGGAAGTTAGTTTGAACTTCTGCTGTGCTGAACACTTTCCTCTTGCTGGGGCTGATCACTTTTCCCTGCTCAGGAACACTCCAAGTGCCCATCACAGGACTCGGAGGCTCTCTGGGTTTGGCTAGGATGCCACATGCCCTTGGCAAGCTGCTTTTTGGTTGCTGTGATTTCATCTTCCCTGCCAAGGGCTGGAGAGGTGCGTGCAAACACCTTGGCTCAACAAGCTCATGTCTAGGCATGAGTGGGCTGAACTCACAGACAACAACCACGCAGGGAGCAATCTTCTGTGGGGAGTTTCTACAGCTCTGGGGTCTCGAGGGCAGCCTGGTTCAGGAGTTGGGAGCAGAAAAGCCAGAGGCACAATGTGGAGAGGGACCCTGTTCTTGCTCCAGGGTCAAGAGGAGAAAAAGCTGCTGCTGGTTCTGCAGCAAAGCCTCAGTGACAGGAGAGGCAGCTGGAACGTAGTGAGTCCTGTGGCCCTCACAGAGCTCCCTGTGGGAAAGGGGTTAACAGGGCAAGAGGAGCTGCCGTGCCTCCTGAAGGGCAGATTTTGTCACACTGCTCCACTGCTGCTGCCCGTGAGCTGCTCTCTGCTTTGCTGAGCCCGCTGTGTTGATGTAGCACACGGTGTGAAGCTGCATGGGGGGAGCAGGGCATGTTTTCCGAGCTGCTGGCTACCCAGGGAGGGGGCAGGAGGAGCAGGAACAGCCCAGGGAGGCTCCTGTGGTGCAGAGCCTTGCTGTGGCCAAGCTGAAGTTTGGCTGCTCCTCTGGGAGCTCTGTTCTCCACGGCCAAGTGGATTGAATTAATCCAAGGGAGGATTGCTGGCAAGATCCATCTGTTTGGCAAGAGTTGGACTCGGGGGGTAGAGGGAGAGATCAATGATTTGCAGAGGCAATAATTTAGCCTTAACTCAGTGTGGTTTATTTGGCAGCCGAGGGTGCTCTTTTGTGGCAGCTTTCTTCCTCAGCCCCTGGACCACCCTGCCCCTCAGCATCACCTCCTGTAACCCTTAGAATTGTCCTTATTAGGCCACCTCCCTCCCCAGACCAATGTTCCCATCATGGACCTCTTACCACAGAGCTCAGTTCCCTCCTCCAGGGTCTCCATACCAACCCACCAACCCCTCTGGATTTGCTGGGCCTCAGGCCTCTGTCTGAAAGACGTTCTGCTATTCAAACCTCCCAGTGGGGCTTGCTGGAAGTGTCCCCCCCGACTCTGGGCTGCTGCTTGCTTGCCTCCCTGCATCATCAGAGCAGGGCTGTTCTGCAGCATCTGGCCCTGACAAAACTCCCAGCAGCAGCAGCCAAAGCCACTGCATTCCTCTCCTCACATCTCATTGTCCTCCTCTCTTCCTCCTCAGCTGCAAAAGAGAAATGGTAAAAATCCAGGCAGATCCCAGCTGAACCAGGAGGGGAGAGCTGGTGGTGCAGTGCCCACGTTCTGCTGGCAGTTGCTTGAGGCCCTGATCCCCAGAGGTGGTGAGGAAAAGCTCTCAGAGCAGCCTCCCTCCTAGCTGGCAAGGCAGGGCTGGTGCCCAAGCAGGGTGACGTGAGAGGGAACCCACAGGAATGCTCCCCAGGAGCTCCCTCCCTCTGGCCGAGCAGCTAACGCCGTGCAGGCTGAGCCCCCTCCACAAAAACTCACAACCTGGTGGCTGTGAGGATGTGTGACAACCTCAGCACAGCGGGGCTCGGGGGGGGGGGAAACTGAGGCAGCAGGTGGTGTATCTCAAGGGAAAAGCCCTGCAGACAAGGCTGCCGGGGGGTTGGCACCACCTCAGCTCACAGGGATTGGCACCCAGCAAAGCCACTGCCCCCAGGTCTGCAGGGAGGACCCGCAGGGAGGCTGCTCCTGGAGGGGGAGCTGGGGCAGCACCAGCACCCCGGGGCGACAGTGGCACAAAGCCACCACCAGAGCAGAGCCTTAGCTGAATGGGAAGCCCGAGGCCTGCCCCACGTTGGCAGCATCCCCTCGCCCTGTTCCTGGAAGCTGCTCCTGCCTGCTCTTCCCAGGTTGTGTCTCCATTGACCCCCTACCACCGGCCGTTGCCCGGGCAAGCGCACCCCATGAGCCTGCTGGCCCTTGCCAAGCTGTGAGTGCCACCTCTGCCCTGTGTGGGCTGGCATCTGTGCCCCACGGCCTCGTGTGAAGCAGCATCTCTCTCCCAAATGTGCTTTTCCCTCCCGCCAGCTGAGCTCGGCGAGGCGCAGGGAGCCTGCAG
>NW_008588908.1:54882-55112 GCF_000691845.1 Merops nubicus
CAAGGTGGCCCTGCCCAAGCCTCCCCCGGCGGGCAGCACGGGTGAGGGAGCTGTGCCAGGAGCCCCACCCCTGTCTGCTGTGGAGGTGGCAGCAGGTTCAGCCTCCCAACCTACGCAGGAGAAGGAGCTGGCAGGCAGGGCAGCGCCCCGGTGCTCAGCTGGATGGATGGGTGGATGGATGGAGACATCCCCTGGTGCTCCTTGCAGGATGGGAATGGGGGAATCCTTCC
>NW_008588909.1:0-18125 GCF_000691845.1 Merops nubicus
CTTTCTTGGCCTTTAGACACTGTGGGAGGTGTAGAGCTGCCATTTATCTGATGCTTGGCCCTGCAAGGAATACTGATTACCTAGACACACAGATGTCTTCACTGCCTTGTCTTCCTTAGCAAACATTTCAGTGAGGCTGTCCAGGATCCCTCTTCTGCTGATGGTTTGTCTTCTGAATCAGAGAGGGAGTCTGGCTGCCCTCATGGAGTGGGTGTCCTTGCCTTTGTTAATGACCAATTAACAGGTTTTCAAACTTCTCTAATCTTCTGCTTGCAGAAATGCACTTGTGGAGAGCTATATTATCATCCAGAACAAGTGGGCTAGACAATTAAACAGATAAACCTAGTAAGGGGTGATCATAGGAGAAGGGCCAGCTGAAATAGGGTGCAAACAAGCTGTACATTCAAAAATGGGTGTTTTAGCCTGACACACTTATGGAGATGATCTTCAGTCCTGTGGTTAATTCTTTATTCATTGGCCAATTTTCCAAATCATGACATAACTTAAGTTGGGACTTCTAGTTTTTCTTGTGCCATGACATGTGGCCCTACATGTCAAGCAGAATATAAAACCTCAAACTATTAGAGTACAGTCATGGAGAAATTAAATAATATGTTTATAATCTTATCCCATTTCACAATACCCAATGTCTGTACTGCACACTTTGAGATAGACTTAGGGCTGAAGAATAATTCTGCACTTCAGTTGGCTGATGATGCACGCTTCTTGATCCTGAAGTAGAATTGAAGGCTTGAGGCAAAAAAAATGTCAGTTTTGTAATATATGTACACCTGAAAGAATTGCAGTTATACATTTAAGACCTTCACTGGTGATCTGTGGACAGGACAGTGTCTTAAGTTGAAAAGAAATGAGGCTCAGGAGTCTCAGACCTCAGATGTGCATGGGAATAAAATTTATTCGTAGCCTTTTGCAGCTGAATTCTGAGGTTGCCATTATGATGCAATGATACAGTTGTAAACCTTACATATATTAGGAAACAAGAATGCAGATAATTTATTTTTTTTATGTTCTTAATGATCACACACTCGAGCTGTTTTTTTATTTATACTCCAGATGAAATTCTCCTCTCATCATGTAACTCTGGAAGCGTAACTCTGGAAGCTTAAACTCTTATTGCAAGCTTTATGAAAAAAACCAAAATATTGGCAATGTTATGGGTAGAAGATTAAGTTGCTTCAGATAAGTGCAATGAATTTGCAAGACCTGAGGTGGCTTTCAAGTAATTTTTTTTGTTGCTGTATTTTTTGAAGGAGTTGTATGAAAATGAAGTGAAAGCAAACAGCACACAGAATGGCACAGGAGGGAGTTTTTCAGTACTGTGGTATTTATCATTTAGCACAACCCTGAGCTCTGTCAGACCTAAATGGCAAGCTCAATGCTAATTTCAAAGCTCAAAGTGTTCTTTAATCCTTCCCTTATTTTGCTCACCCATAAATAGCATTGTGGTTTTCAGTGCCTGGTTTCAGGGTTCTCTCAGTATTATCACATTGTCCTTTTGATAGGTGGGAAAATCCATTTCACTAAAGGATCTGTGATTCAGGAGGTCAGAGCATTGTCTGTCTCTGGAAACAAGGCCCATAAAATACTGCTTAACAAAGAGGTCTATTTGCCACATGGAGCCTCAACACATCTGGTAAGTACTTGGACATCAGAGCTAAACTAAAAAATAAAAATAAAGAAAATAAATACCCAGCACTATTAAACACTTGCCATGACACTGAGAAGAAAGAAATCTATAAAAGAAGCCACTTTTTATTAAGTTTTGTTAATGAGGATTATTTCTTCCTTTTTGAAATGTGCTCATGGTGTTTTCACTTTCTAGAGAAATGGAAAGAGGAATGTTTTGTGAGAGGCTCTTGCATTCATCCCTCCTTCCTCTGCCACTTGCACACTAGTAAGCTGCACAGATCTCAGAAGCAGTTTTCAGTGTGGCTGTGGCAGGTCTGTCAGTAGATTAAATGGTCAAGGTGGATTTATAAAGGGATTTAGTCTGTTTGGAGCTTGTGAGAGATTTTGAGTTTAAAACCCACTAAGATTGATTATTCCCAAAAGAGATGGAGGTTTGGCAAAAGGGAGGGAAATTTCCCTCTCTAAACCACCTGTTGTGATCCCTCAAATCTAATATGGGTGAAAGAGAAAGGTAATAATGATCTTTTCAATCCTGAAAATGCAGCTGGGTTGGCCAGCTTTGGTGATAATTCAGCAATTGTGTCTAGGAAGCAGGTCTAGAGCCCTGGCTCCATGTAGACCTATGAATGTTTGGCTGGATTCCAGTGTAAATTGTATTCAGATTGTTAACCTAGAAATTAAAATTTCCATTGGTAATATGCTGAGCTGGCCAGCTCCCTTTATTATGTTATTTAATGGTGTGCTGCCCTATTGACAAAGTCAAACTTGAGTGAGTGCTCACAAAAGATGTCACGTCACTCCCTTCTTAGGAGCAACTGGATTTTTGTGATATATCTCATTCAACCAATATTCTTACTCCTCCACGTAGATGTTCACAAGTATATAATATCTCTGACATTCCAATAAATGAGTCTTGAAGTAGTTTTCATCATTTTCTGCTTCATGTTGTCTGTATTAGACACACATTTTCTCTGTGGGGACAGTAGGACTGAGACTCTCTTCTTTTTCATAGCATCACTATAGGTTTCTATAGTTGGAGCTGTTTCACAGATGCCCTTTTTTCTGACCTTGGTTTATATTTTAATACACAATACCAAAAGGCAGGGGTGGCTTCTCAACAATAAGTAATTCTCCTAATTACAGGCACAGGGAAGATAATACTGAGTACCACCATCGTGCCAGAATCAGCAGTGGAAAGGCTCATTTAATAAAGACAATGACAGAGGAGTGAGATTCCCTTCACGTGCATCTGTAGCAGGGTCACACGTACTGGAAGACACAGTGGGGCTGAAGAGATCTTCTCAACCTTCTGAAAGATGCCACAGCATTAATTTAGTCTGTTGTTATGCGTGATGTACCACCCTATGCAAGCAGATGCAGGTAGAGTCACTGCTGAAAATAATCCCTGATAAAACACCCATCATTTTTTCATGTGGCAAAATCATATTTCCAAATGGTCTTAATTTCCATACTCTGTGTGACCTGCCCCACATTCCAGTGTCTCAGCTCACAGGGCCATTTAAGGCTACTCTCCTCAGAGCTTTTGTGTTTTAGGAGTCCCAGGAAATGGAAGAGCTCTTCTAGCCATTTCTCTTTATGCTGGGTAGCAGCAGTTCCACTCACTTGTATCCCAACTCCCTCAGCCTTTTTGTGCTGCCCACCTCCATAAGGCAGCCCAGAGGGAATGCAGTGGGACCCAAAGGGAAGGCAGACAAGTTCTGGCAGGAAACTGCAGAACAAGACATGGTACTTTTGGTGGAGCAAACCAGCACTTTCCATTAAAGAATTGATGGTTTTATTAGGTGGTTGACAGTTAAAGAGCCTGTGGGTCCTCGTGGAGTTCTCAGGAGGACTGTCTGAGCTCTGCAGAAGGTTGGAGGTGGGATGGTTAGACTGGTGTGCTGTTTGTAGGCTGTCTTTATGTTGATAAGGCCTATGTATTTTTTTTCCTAATCCTGAGATTATGTGGAAGATCATTCATCTCATTTATGTATTTAGCTGGCTTCTACTTTGATTAATTGTCCTTTGTGGAGAAGGCTGAACCGTGATGTGCCAGAGGTCTCTTCCAACCTGAAAAATTCTCTCTTTCTGTGTTTCTGCGTTGCAGGCTGCCACTTCAGCTCCAACCTTGCCTCTGTTTGCAGTCAGCAGTTTTGCCTGCAGCATTAACTTGTTTGTGCTGTCTGGGGACACCAGCTGGAGCCATTTGGAAATGCTCTCTTTATGAAATGAGTCAGACGGTGGTTTGTTTCATAGCATCAATTTAGTTTTCAGGGCAGTGGCCATTTCCAAAATTGTGTCAATTTGTCTTTCATGTGAAACTTATTTGCCTGAGACTTCATAAGCTTTATGATGGTGTGACTGCAGCTGAGAAAGCCAACTGCATCCTGGGCTGCATCAGGAGAAGTGTGGCCAGCAGGTTGAGGGAGGCGATTCTCCCCCTCCATTCTCATGAGACCCCACCTGGAGCACTGCATCCAGCTCTGGGGCCCCCAACACAAGAAGGGCATGGACTTGTTAGAGTGAGGAGGGTCCACAAAGATGGTCAGAGGGATGGAACACCTCCTGTGAGGACAGGCTGAGAGAGTTGAGGGAGATCTCATGGCAGCCTTCCAGTGTCCGAAGGGGCCCTACAAGAGAGCTGGGGAGGGACTTTTTACAAGGGCTTGCAGTGATAGGATGAAGGGTAATGGGTTCAAACTGGAAGAGGGAAGATTTAGGTTAGGTGTAATGAATAAGTTTTTCACTGTGAGGGTGGTGAGACTCTTAGAACAGGTTGCCTAGGGAAGCTGGGGATGCTCCATCATTGGATGTGTTCAGGACCAGGTTGGATGTGGCTTAGAGCAACCTGGTCTAGTGGGAGGTGTCCCTGCCTGTGACAGTGGGGTTGGAACTAGATGATCTTTAAATGTCCCTTTCAACCCAAACCATTCTATGTTTGTTATTTCTGGGTTTGGAAATGACAGTCATAACAATTCTTCAGGCCAACACTAGCTGTGCTCTTGCATAAATTTTGTGGTGGCTTTTGTTTGTTTGTTTGTAAGCAAATTTCTGAATTATGTATATGTTCTGAAAGATAATTGTTCTCAAAAGCACAGTTTATGAGCCAATTCCTGAGATTACTTTTTGATAGAATCTAGGTTCACATTTCTGTGTGTAATCCTGTCCCAGTTTCCATAAGGTCACTGTTCTGTCAGTAGATGCTGCAACACCTTGTCACAAACTCAGGAGAAGATGCAGTTGAGTTTTAGGTGTTGTTGTTACTGGGTTTGGGGCTTCTGCATTTTTGTTTGTAGCTTTAAGTAAGCACATCATACAGAAGGCAAACAGGGTTTACAGTATTTTCTTATTAAGGACAGCTTTAGTGCCTTCTGTTCTCAGCTTTTATGGTAAATACAGTGACAACTGTGAAGCAGATTGCCTGTTTCCAGGAGGAGAAGCTCAGCTGTGGGCTGTACTAGAGCTGCCCTGCTTAGGTCTCCCACGTTGGTCTGTGGCTACACGTGTGCAGTTGTGTATGTGTGTAGCTGTTCTTAACCAGATTGGTTCTTATTTGGGGAAAGATTTGCTGATGGAACTGCTTTCAGAAGGAGCCCAAAGAATTTTCTGCAATAAAGAAATTTCTAAACTTGCCTGAGTGTTTGAGCTGTGATTTGGCTCCTGTAGGATGATGTCTCCAGTCAGCTTTGCCTCTGCCAGAAGTAATTTTTGCCTGCATCCATTCATTCCCTCACTCCTCTCTTTTGTTAGTTTAAACATTTGTGCAGCTTTATGGTAAATCAAATTGAGGAACTGACATGGTTTTTTTTGGTCAGGACAGCCCAAGAGTGATAAGAAGAGGCTTGGTAGGGCTGCTTTCAGCAGCAGTGTCAGCTTAAGGCAGCTTTACCCTTTCCTGATACTGCAGCCAGAGGCTCTGGGAGTTTTCAGAAAGAATACATCAGTCCTTGCCTGGAACGTGAGTTTTGCAAAGCAGCATAGACCCAAAGTGTTGTGTTTTGGATAAGAAAACTTATCCAAATCCAAGGAACCAGTTTCCACCTGATACTACCCTGGATGGACCAAGTGCATGTTTGACCTTTTAAATTGTCCTGTGTCCTTCAGTGTGTCTGTCTTTCTGCTTCAACACCAAGAGATTATAAACTTAGCTTGTTTCAGGCTGCTTAGTTCTGCTCTGAATCACATCACCCATGGCTGTGACACAGCTACAGTTCAGTTGGGGAGTGAAGAATGTCAAACAGTTTGCTCAGTGAGAATCTGCAGTTTGACTAGTCAGGTAACCAGTCTGGGAGGAACTGAGGAACCATGTCGTGGAATTTTCTTGTTATGAGGATAATGATTATGTTCAAGGGGATAAAATGCACATAAGATGAGAGAGAGAGAACTCCTGCTTTACTTGTGAAGATGTTGGATTTCAGCTGGAAGTCAGTGATAAGGAACATAGCCAAGCTGGAAATGAGCAGTGACTGTCTTGCTTTCTTTCAAGTGTGTTGTGCCCTCTTGGGACATTAGGCACTTTCTGGTTTGTGAAGGCCAGTAAATGGCTGATTAGTGAACAGAAGGGAGCTGTAAATCCTTCCAAAAACATACTTTGCATCTTTTATTCTGTAGAAAGTCGCCCTGAATGATGTGTGATCAAATGTGTTTATATTTCCTATCAACTAAGCTAATTGATATGACTCACTGTACAGAAAAGCTTCTCTCCTTCATTTCATTCCTTCATCTTAGTCTTTATTAGCTAGAAAACAGATCCTTCTTAGGGACTGGCAGTGACCTTAAGGGCCAATAAACGAGACAAGTTTTTATGCAGAAATAAGTGTGTAATTTTGTTGTCCTCTGCCCTTTTTCTGCAGCAAATCTAGATGCCCTCGAATGCTGCCCACCAAGGCAGCCTGGAGTGTTTGCTTGTTCAGTGCTTTTAAACTGAGGAAAACCTTAGAAAGACAGATTAATTTCATTCAGGGTGAGATGTTATTACAGTGATGAATGTGGTCCCCAAAAAAAAGTAAGCATAGCAGAAAACAGGTAGTAGCCATTAGATGACCATCAGTGACTTCACAACTGGACTGGAATCTCAGTGCTACGAGGGGAACTTGAAGCAAAATCTATGCAGAAGTGGCCCCTGACCAGCTCTGGGACTGTGCTGACCTGCCCTTACTTCTTTTCTTCACTGTGGATGGTTTTGAAAACCTTCCCTGCTTTCAAGGGAACTAATGTAACTGGTGAGAGAGCAGTCAGTCTGGATTCAGGCTCTCTTTCAGGCTTGCTTTAACAAAATATGTATCTTCATTAATCAAATTACAAATAGGATTTGTTTTAT
The DNA here is from genome assembly GCF_000691845.1 of Merops nubicus. Taxonomy (NCBI): domain Eukaryota; kingdom Metazoa; phylum Chordata; class Aves; order Coraciiformes; family Meropidae; genus Merops; species Merops nubicus. The sequence continues at coordinate 6,971 of NW_008588909.1, forward strand.
TGAATGACTTTAATTGGAATTAAGACAGTCCCGTGGAGCAAATACATGGAACTAATGCAACTGAGATGTTTTAAGCATCTGGAGGTGACATAATCTTTAATTTCAGTGCACAGAACAAAAATAATTAAAGCTCAATTAATTCTTTTTTTCCCAAACTGTACCTTTAAAATTCCTAGCAGCTGGTAAAAGAGAAAAACACTTTTGGTGCCTTATCTGTCCTTTTGCTTTCTCTACTTCAGCTGAATTTGGGAGCTTGTCCCTGTGCTTTTTTTTATCATTACTTGAGTGTCATTTTCAATCCTCTTCCATAATTCTTCTTTATATAACATCTCGTATGCATGCCTTCTATCAGCTGGGCATCCTTTGCCTCTCCTCTTCTTTGCTTACCAGTTCCTTTGCTTTTCTTTCAAGTGTGCATAATATTAGCCTGTGCTGACTGGAATAATAAGCATGCATGTTGCTTAGTTTTCCATGGCTTTGAGAGACTTGGCTGGCACCTTATTAAACAGGCTGGGACTATTTGCAGATGCTGACTTCTAGGAAGGGTCTCTGTGCTGAACTGGTACAGTCATCATCACCAGACTGAAGGAATCTGCTTTGGAACATGTCTGTCCTTACTTTGCTTTGTATTAACTGAGTAGTTTTATCTCCTTTCTGTGGATTTGCTGACTGATAGGCTAAAAAATGCCTCTGCTAGCTCTGATTTTTTTTGCTTCTTCTCTCTAGGTGTGTTAGGGTACAGCACAGATTCAGTGTGTGATAAGGTTCTATTAGTGTCTGGATGCTATAATTACCTGGGTAAAACTGAGCTGCTCTTTAAACCAATTCACTGCACTCAAAGGCTGTTTTCTGCTCTGCCAAAAAGCTCTGTATCTCTGGCCTGCCTTTTTTTTCCCCTTGTTCTTTTCCTTGTTCCATGGCACAACAGGTAGGATAACCTATTTGCTTTACTTTCACCAGACCAAGTATGTGCAACCAATTCCCTGAGACAAAATGCTGGGTCCTACACTGCTTTGAAGCAATCCTGGTTTTCAGTTTCAGTTCAGTATGCATGACATTAAGTTTTAGCATACAGAAAAGCAGCAGGGATGTAAATCTAATAACAAGCACTTTTCACCAAAAGAAAGGAGAAGAGAATGGAGGCAAGAGAAGGGAAGCCATAGACCTTTCCAGAAATAAGATGAGACTGATGAAAGAATCTGATGGTAGTGTTGGTTTTGGAGTTTTTAATCTGGTAGCACTAGGACAGAGGAATCTTCACTTGCATTTTTTTGGCTGCTTGCCTCAGACATGACCCAGTAGGAGAAGGGGCTGGGACTTTGGATTGCCTGTTGAGACAGCTGGGAAAAGTGTGGTTGCAAAGCCATGCTGGTTTGTTTGTGGTATTTTTTCTGTCTGCATGAAAACAAAAGTTCATTCCAATTGCTTTTCACCAATATAAAGGCAGAGGAGCTAAAATAAAATTGTTTTTTCTGTCCCTCCTTTTTTTTGTACTTTGTTTTCCTGTGCCACAGCCTTTTAGTGCTTGCTTTTATAGTAACCAGCTGTACATCCAATAAGCCACTTCTAGTGCACAATCCCTGCAACTAGGATTGAAAGAAGACTGGGGATTTGCAAAATAAAGCCCAACACTGGCAACATCAGCAGCTCAATGGTCTGCTCTGCTCCTCCACTGCCTACTTCTTCTAAGCCAACATTGTATCTTCCTTCAAAACCCATCATCTGTAGTGTTGATAAAATCAGCTGTGGACACTCCCTGAAGATAGAGGAGAAGGCTTTGTGAGAGACCAGAGAGACTGTGCTGCCTGGCACAGTGCTTGGTTCTCCTCTACCAGTTCATTGCCACCTTGCTGCTAAGTGCATCCAGTTTCAGCAGCATGTGTTGTGTCAGTGATGATGGCATTCATCTGCTTCTTTGATGGGCAGACTAGAATAATCAACTGGAAAAGGTTATTTGGAAGGGAGAGATACAAGGTAAAGGAGAGCTTTGGAGGTGGATGATTGAGCAGAACTGCAGCACTAAGCAGTGAATCTGTGTGGGCAGACAGGATCTTCACCAGGTGCTCAAGACTGTTTAACACTTTTCCTTTATTGGAGTTGTTTGGGCTGGGAAAATTTAATACTGGTGAGAATAAGTCTGGCACTGGGGGCAACCAGAAGGTCTGAAATTCAACCCACAGGTTCTTGGTAAGATCTGTGAGCTGTGTTTCTCAGAAATAGTTTTTATAGACTGTCTGTGCAGCTGAGTGGAAAGTCAGAGCATGGGTGCCAGGTGTTAGATCTGGAGGATTTTGTTGTGGGAGAGAAACAGGGTGGTTCAGGTGGCATCTCATCTCTTTCTTCTGCTGACTGAGAAGGAAATAGCTTTGGAGGTGGATCCACTCAGTTCTTCTCTAAACATTTTAAAGTTTCTCTTAGGCTGTTGGCATCAGCAAAATCTGCCAGGGAGAGCTGCTTGTAAAACAGAATCAGAATGACAACACCTCGCAAGGGTTTGGTTGCTAATGAAAAATAAATGTAACCTATCAGAATGCCTTAAACACCCTCATGTGGTGTTCATGCAAGATGTGCATAGATGTCCATTTGTAAGAGGAAATGAGCCAAGGAGCTAAGGCTGTGACATAGTGGCCATTACTAAAACTTGATCTGCTCAGTTGTTCTTTAAACATTTTAAAGTTTCTCTTAGGCTGTTGGCATCAGCGAGAGCTGCTTGTAAAACAGAATCAGAATGACAACACCTCGCAAGGGTTTGGTTGCTAATGAAAAATAAATGTAACCTATCAGAATGCCTTAAACACCCTCATGTGGTGTTCATGCAAGATGTGCATAGATGTCCATTTGTAAGAGGAAATGAGCCAAGGAGCTAAGGCTGTGACATAGTGGCCATTACTAAAACTTGGTGGGACAAATCCTATGTGTGGAGCGTGGCTGTTGATGGCTACAAACTGTTCAGGAGGGACAGGAGTGGAAGGAAGGGGGGTTGTGTTGCCCTTTATGTTAAGAATTTGATGGACTGTGAAGAGCTGTCAATTAAGAATAGCCACAAGAAGGTCAAGAGGTTATGGGTAAGAATCAGAGACTGAGAAAACAGAACCTTGTGGTTGGTGTCTCCTACAGGCTGCCTGATCAAGGGGACCTTATCAATGAGGCTTTCTTATTCCAGCTCCAAGAGATATCACACTTGCAGGCTCTCATCCTGCTAGGGGATTCCAACCACCCTGCTATATGCTGGAAAAGCTGCACAGCGAGCTGTAGGCAATCCAGGAGACTCCTGGAGTGCCTTGATGACAACTTCCTGAGGCAGGGAATAGATGCCCCTACTCAAGGGCATGCAGCACTAGACCTGATGGTCCTAAATGCTGGTGAACTCCTCAGGGACATCAAGATAGGAGGCAGCCTGGGCTGCACTGACCATGCATTAGTGAAGTTCACTGTCCTAAAGCCTACGAGAGATGAAGAGCAAAGTCAGGTCCCTAAACTTTAAGAAAGCAAACCTCCAGCACTTCCAGGAGCTAATCACTCCCTTGTTAAGGGAGAACATGGCTAGTGAATGGAGCACAGGACTTCTGGTCAAGTGAGCTAATCCCATTTCCAACTCTGATACTGATTCTTTGTAAACTTTGGCACATCACTTCATTTTTGTGCCTCAGTTTCAATATCTTTAAATGCCACCAGTCCCTAGAAACAATTTGGTAAGACAAACGTTTACTGCTTTCTCACAAGGGAACCTCCATGCTATCCTTGTATGAGACCAAGTTCTTACATGACTGCTACACATCCATAGGAGAGCCCCTGCATTAGCAGAAACTAAATTTAACAGCTCCTGAGTGCTATTTGAAGGTCATCCTGTCCTAAATATTCCCTGGGTTCTGTTACAGTTTATCTGTCAAGAAATCTCCTGACTCCTATTGCTCTGTAACCAGCATTTTGAAAGCTGGAGGCTTTTTTTTTAAGAAGTGTTTTGGTCCCTATGCTACCTGGTCTCCCTCTCTGTCCACTTCAGGCTCTTGTCTCTTGCTCCCAGACTCCAGTATTTCTGGCTGAACCTTGCACAGCCTTCTCTCCATCCTTTCCAGCTCTTATTAAATGCTGTTTATCTATCTGCTGTTAAGTCGTCTATTGATTCACTTGAGAGTTTATTAGATTATCGCTGTCTGGGTTTTGAATGGGTTTTTTTAAGTGTTTTTTCAGAGGCTTATGTGTGCACGTATGAAAATAAATCAATGAGCAGGGACAGAGCACAATTATTTACACGGCTACAGCTGCCACTCTAATGTAATATTATCATTTAAATGCTTGCTGAGTCTTCAGACACTGAAGGTCTGTGCTCTGTGCTCCACAGTGCTGGAGCCCTAGGGTAATGTTTTTCATAGCTGTTTATTCCTAAATACTCTTGCTGGAAATACAAATGCCACCAAAGCTCCATATGTGATTTTGAGTGTGGAGGGGCCTGTATTGTTTCAAAAATGGCACTAAAAGTTTAAAATGTGTCTGGAAAAGAGACTGAGATGCAACGAGTTTGAGAGAAAAAGAGCAATAGAACCAAGTAGAAAATTGATCTGCAAAGGTTTATTTGTAAAATTCCCCTCCAGCAGAAGCTTAGACGCTTGAATGAAAATATGCTGCCAGTGCTGAGGTTAACCCTTTGCATCTTGGAGAAGTTTTCATCACCTGTGCCTTCCTAGGGAGACCTTTACTTTTATCTTTGCAGCTTTTCTCAGGCCAGGGAAGGCAAATGATTTATTTCAGCAGCACGTTACAGTTGTGTCTCTGAAAGGCTTCGTATTTGTTTAAATTTACAAGTGCACTGCACTGTTTAAATTGTGGTGGAGCCCTGTCATGCCCAACAGTGTTATATTTTTTGTTGTGCTGGTGGGGATCAGACTTCCTCTGCTGGATCAGGTTCAGTTTCACCAGCTGCTGGGAATAGAGACAGGAATTTGGGGATTACAGATGTTCATGCAGCCAAAAAGGAAACAAACCCAGTTTAAAGGGACGTTGTTAAACTCTATCCCAGGGACCTGGCTGTTATTTTTCTGGAGATACAAAGACCTCAAAAGACTTTTTAGTGTCATAGTTCATCACTCTCCACGTTCTTGGTGACATCCTCCATTAGGAGAGTGTTCATCTGAAAACCTTTAGCTCACCAGAAGGACATAGTTCCACCAGAAAAGACTCCTCTCTTTTCCTGTAAAACCTCCACTTTGCTGCAGATGTGTTTACACAGGTACAAGCCTCAATTTAGCAGAACACTTAAACACACACCAAAACCCTCCTAATGCTGATGGAACGTTTGTCAAAGTGCTTTACACTTGGAATGGAGGAGAATATGTAAATATATACACATGCATGTAGGCTCACAGGAAGGGATTTCACATCTAATATTAAAATAGACCCAGAGCCATTGATGTGGGTTCCAAATTGATTTGTAGGCTAAAGTCTATTTCAAAAAGCTTTTTGTCACCTTATTTTAAAACTGATTTTTCTGTCTTAGCTGAACTATTCCTTTTTCAGCCCCCATTTCAGCAGGGTTTTTTCTTTCTGTGGCACAGCTATTGGTGTGGGACAGTTGGAGGTCCTCTGTTCTATTCTTCTAAAGACTTCCTCCAGCCTGGCTTTGTTTTACCTTCCAAGGCTGCTGAAAAGAAATTCTGTTGCTTTCCTTCTTATTTTAGGCAAGCTCCACTTTAAAGTTAGCATCAGTTGGAGGAAAAAACACCTAGTCCTATTCTATACCTCATTTTCTTTACTGCCATATATTCTGGTGGGTGTTGTTTTATTTTAGCATGGTTCTGCAGCCAGTGCTCTCCTGCACAGCCTCACATTTTCACTTTGCTGTCCCTTTACCTAGGGTTTTGTTGCTACAAAACCAAGGGCAAATTGATGTTTTCCAAAATAGATTGTGTGGCCAGAGGTGTCCAGGTCTAATTTTGGGTGTTAAGGATTTCCATTTCATGCACTCTCTGCTGCTCCCCTTCTCTGCACCCGCTTTGTTGGAGCAGTTTCCATAGCAATAACCTCTTCAAGTTTTCCACAAGTGTTACAGGAATGATCTTCTATCTCCTCCTCCTCATCAATTCAGGAAAATGGAGCTTATTAGGGATACTTTTTCATCCTCTGTGGCTTGATGGGAGCCTAGCAGGGGCACTCTGCAATCCCAGGTAAAGCTCTTTGCAAGGCACAACTGCTCTTCCCTGATGGGGACCCCAGCTGGAATGCCCACTGCTGCAATTTGCTTGACCTAATAGAGTTGGTCATCCCTTCTCTCTGGACTCTGGTAACAGTATTTTTAGGCTGCTCCCATTTCTAAGAAGAATTTTTAAAAAAAAATACTCTGAAAATGAGGAAAAACTGTTACATATCCTAAAGATTGAGAGCCAATAATTCAATAATTCAAGTTTCCATCACGTTTCTTGCTTCTGCCAGACATGTGAGGTGCTACACAACAGTTCATCTTGCAGCTCAGTAGCATATGGGAAAAGATAAATCCCTGGAGAAGGAAGGCATTTAGCAGCTGCCTCGAAACCCTCAGGAGCTTGACGAAATGGGGAGGTGGATGTTAACATCAGGAAAACAGTGATTCTCTTAAAAAGCAAGGTATTTGGGGGAGATAGGAGGCCGTGGTTTGAAAGTCAGATGTTGGTGATGGGATACGTAGCAAATCTTTACTGAGTGACCTCCTAGGTCAGAGCAGAAGGACCTGATGAAGGCAAATATCTGTGTTAATAGCATCTGGGGAGCAGTCCTGAGATACAGGCTACACCTCCAGCAGTAGGACTGGACAATGCTGTCATTTCTCAGTTGATGAGCAAGCTGTTACACCAAAAAAGGTTATTATCGAGTAGAAATATTTTGGAAGCAGTTTAGAGACAAAGCTGTGAAGTCTTCTTAGGATGGCACATGCAAAAATAGCTCCTGAGTCTGATGGCACTAAGTTGATTTAAAACTAGGTTTGACCTTGGAAACAGCTGACTTTGAAGCACTGATCCACAGTCTGTATGGCTCATGCTTAACTCTCACACTTGGAATTGAAGCAGTAGAACATAATTTAGCTTTATTCATGCATTCTCTCTCCAGATTTGTCACTAGACAGCAGCAAACTTGTGAAGTTCATGGGGAAAGCCTCTTTCCCTGGACACAGGAGATGAGCCCCATCCCAATGCTGAGATCCTTTATGATCTCCACATGCCCTTGGGGTCTTTACTCCATATCTGAAGTCTGCCAGACCCCTCGCTGTGTGTAGGCTGTTTCACCATTTGTTTCAACCTTGAAAAGACCTTTTTTAATGTTTTAAAATAACCATGTTGTCACTCCTTAGTTTAGAAAATGATCTTTTCTTCCCTCTGTTATTTTCCCCCCTCTTCAACCTCAATTGTTCAGATTTTTTAATAATTCATATCCCTTTAGCCTTCACACACTTGCCTGTGCTACCTGTGGTGCTCAGTGAGGAATGTGCTCTTTGCAGAGCTCAAAAGATCAACTGAGAAATTAGTTAAAATGAAGTAGGTGGAGGATTATGTTTCATCTGCTAATTGAAGTGCCAAACCTACAGTCTTTAGGGCTCCTACAGCAGCCTGGCCAAAATGCCAGTTATCACTGGCTGATTTCTCCAGTAAACAGGGATGTTGGATTTGTAGAAGTGAATTGTTGCTGAAGAAACCATAAACTGCAAATTCCCTGTCTCTGTATTGCATCTTGGCTGCAACATTGTGCTGCTGTGTTTTGCACAGACTAGCAGAGAGGAGGCTGGAGAACTTCCCTAATCCTTCATCCCTTTTGGAGCTTCTTTAGGTTTCCTTTTCTTAGAAATCCCAGGTGTTGTGTTCTCTTACTGACTTAAAAAAAAATACCATTTTGACAACCTAATCTTGCAGAAAGACAAAGTCAGAATATTTCTTTGGGAAAGTGTCATAGCTGCATACATACAAGATTTGGTTTTTAATTATTACTACACCCTCTAGCTATAATAAAAGACCTGTCAGGGTGTTCATGCTTTCCCTATTCATATTCAGAGGGTTGGAAAGTAGAGGCTTAGATTTGTTCTGGAGTGAGGTTAGGCAAGCAAGGTCTTTTCTTCAAGCATAATGACTTTCAACTCGGTTTGGTGAGCCATCAGTTCAGTTATCTGAATTGTGTATGCACAAGGAGAAGTAGGGTTGTGCTTTTGCATACATTCAATTTTCATATTTATAAATCAAAATCTGCCTCCATTTAAAAAAACGAAGCGTCGTTGCCTTCAGCTTACAAAGAGCAGCTGCCACCACCATTAAAACCTTGAAATTCTCCCTTGAGAACTCTGAGAGTGCATCTCTGAGCCTCGTAGAGGTCTGAGCTTAGAAGTGGGAGCAAAGTGTCCCTTATCACTGGATTTTAGACAGTAGATCAAAGGCTTGAGGTTTAAGCGCCTGTCTTTCTTGGATGAGTCTGTCTGCATGGGTAGCTGCAAAGGACACTCTTGCTGCTGCCAAGCTGAGGCACAGCACTGCTGTTGGCTTCTTTAGGACAGACACTTGGTCATATGGCAGCAAAATGTCTCATTAGCCCTAAGAAAGACCTCTGGTAGCTTCTGGCAGAAAGCTTTTTCTCATCATCCCAGTGGCCTCGCTACAGAAGTAGAAGTGGTGTTCTGGAGCTCTGAATAGCTGGACTTTTCCTTTGCCTTCAGGGTGGGCTGTAGAGGAAGGATCTCCTGAATATTTCAAAGAGCACATCCTCACCTTGTATTATGAAAACTTACAAGGTAGCTGTGCATGGCTTTGCTCCAAAATCTAAGCAATTGGGCTATGATGACATAGTGTGGGTGAGACACAGAGTTGGAGAGCTGAGGGACACTCCCTCAGTGACATGGCTGTGCTCCTCTCAGGGCTTAGGCTGGTATTTCCACGTGGCATTGCATTCCACAGGCTGGGATTTGTGAAGGGAAGGGGGAAATGTAAGAGGTCATTGCCACGTTCATTTGGTTTAGCTTCCTCAGTCTGCTCCTATATGACTGACACCCTGGGTGGTGCTACCTCGTGGCTGCAGTGGTGCCAGCAGCGTGAGGGACAGGAGGTGACAAGGGCTAAGGTCCCTTCCCAGGGTCTGAGGTCTGTGGGACTGTTGTCTTTAAAGCTGTCTGCCCATGCCAGAACCCAGTTGCCTCCCTGTGGCTGGCAAATCTCTGCCACGGCTCTGCTGCAGTGCAGAGGCTGCTTTCTGAACATCTTTTCCTACCAGGTCTCAGCTTCTGGCAGCTGACTGTGCCCCTGCTGTGCACAGCCCACAAGGAGGAAGCCTCAGCTGTATTCACAGAGACATTGTTGGCCCTGGCTGCACTGTAAGGACACCACTGCTCACTTGGAACCAGCTTGGACACAGCACCCTGAAATATTGAGCACATCAGTAAGAGATGGATGTCATTGCATACTGTAACATCACTTATGCTGCAGCTGAAGCCACACCTCAGTTTTCTGCAGCTGTGAAATGGTGGCTACACATCAGGAATCTTTAAAAAGTAATCTGTAACTACATCTTCCTCAGGTTTTCTACATCTTGCTGTTGCCTGTACCTCTTGTCTCACGGGTCCCGGTCACAAACACCCTCTTGTACTACAGGTTTGAGTTAATAATCAAATCAGCACTAAAGACTTTTTCCTCTGGTCTTGGTACACAGAAAGCAAGAAGGGCTAGAAGAGCTAAAGTAGTCTATTTGTGTAATTTCTTGTTGTATTTTGGCTCCTGGGATTTCACATCTAATTGATAAACTCCCCTGCCATCTCTGTAGGTTGTACAACTCTGAGCTCATGATGAGCACCTTCCAAACCATGACTGTAAAATGAAAGTGGTAGGGGTTGGGTGTTCCTGGTTTTTTTAACAAGCAAGGTCATGTAGATTATCTTCCTCCTTGCATCTTTTCCTCCTTTTTTTTCTTTCTTTCTTTATTTTTGAAGGTCTTCTCAAATAGAGTGTGACAAAGCATGGTGAGCATGGGTGCTTCCTCTGTGCTGGGACAGGATGAGCAGAATTGTGTTCTTTATGGTGTTACAGCTCCTCTGTTGAGCCATTTTAGCTTAGGGGTAAGGTTGCCATTGTGCAGTTGGACCCCCAGTGCCCCAGAACTGACCAGTGACACCAGAGCCCACACTCTCATTTCATCTCTGAGTCATGCCAGCTAAAGCAGGCTGGTGTTGCAAGTGGGGGAGTTTTGGCCTTTTATACCACCGTTAGTCTGCTGAGGCTGGTGGCTACATAGACAGTAAACAGCTCAAATGAATAGGATGTGTTTGGCCAGATAAACAGGCTGTGAAAGTGTAAGCTCAGACAGAGAGTTTTGGGTGTGACATCAGTTGATTTCACCTTGTGAATGGACGAGTGTGATCTGGAGCTTGACAGCCGAGGTGAGGTGGTGGCAGCACTGTCTGCCTATGAGCTCCAGGCTCCTTCTGCAGCAGTGTCCTGAAGGCTGAGGGAGGACAGAGCAGCCCACAGGGCAGGTAAGAAGGTGTCTGGACTCAGGGGATCAGTGGAGTCACAGACTGGTGTGTGTCAAGCCTGTAGACCTTCCAAGTTCAAGTGTTTGACTGCGCTTGAATTCTCTTCCCCCAGGGGAGAAGAAAAAAGCTTTAATTTATGAAGTGTCACAACACATTACAGCACATCACATCCCAACACACCACTGCATGGAGCTGACATTTGTTTGCTTTAATTCCTCAAAATAGCTTTTATTTGGAGCAAATGTTCTCTGTTAATTCAAACAGTTCTCATTTTCCTGTGCTCTGTACTTGCCAGTTCCCATGGGGACAGTTGTTCTGCAGTGCTTTGCCCTATGTTGGTGAGCTGTCAGGCCTCGTCAGGGCTTTTAATTCTTTTTCTCATTAGTCATGGAGAGCTTCTTTGTTGCCTCTGAACCCCAATACTCACTAGGCAGTGATGCTTGTACTTCTTAATTTTAGTCTGTGGATGTACCAAGTGCTTCACAATCCTGCAAGGAACGGGGCTGTGTTTTGGCAGAGGAGCAGGTCCTGGCTGTTTGTTGGTCACCTTACTGGCTGAGGCAATAGAAGCCAATGTTGGCCCCAAGTGCTGTTCTAGGTGAGCTTGCTGTAGGGGCTGACTGTGGGCTCCTGCTCTTTTTCTTAGCATCTATGACACTTGGGACAGTTCTTAGAGCAGGAATG
>NW_008588909.1:18156-32519 GCF_000691845.1 Merops nubicus
AATGTTCTTCCATCATCCTTGAATAAGCAGACAGGTCAGGTGATTGACAGTGGTATTGCTGGTTGTTTCCTTTAAATCTTTCTACTTTTCACACACTCTTCTTCATTTTGCTGTATCTCTATGACCAAGGAGACAGAGCTGCCTGTGCTCAGAAAGAATTTCTGCCACTGACTTCTCCAAGCAAGGTGAGGAGGACACTGAACAAGCAGTGGAAAGTGCTAGAGTTCTTGTTTCTTTCTGCTCCATGTGCATTCCTGGGAACATGTCTCCTCTTTCCTTTCTTGATCCTCTACCTGCAGCCATACTCATCTTTACCTAGGGCAAAAACAAAATGGAAAGATTTCAGTATGACCAGCAAGCTTGTAATAGGGAAGCATAGCATGTGAAAGAGTCTCCATGAAAAGCTTCTGTCTCTGGTGGTGCCTTGGATTACTGTCTCCTGGGCTTTGGGAATCCCAGATAAATTAGCCTTTCTGCAGACCACACATCAAGCAAACAAATCAGCCTTGGCTTCTGAGCATATCCAAATACTCTCCTTTGGATGAAGCAGTGGATTGGGCTGTTGGGGAAAGAACTTAACATCTCAGAATAATGTCAGAACAGTTTTATTTTCAGAAACGTTTTCCCCTGTGGTTGAGAAGTGAAATGAGTAAGGGAGGCTGTTTGGGAAGACAGAGTGACTGGGGGAACAGCGTGAAGCAGGAGGGAGTCAGTGAGCAATCAAGTTGGTCTGTTGATAGGGGAGTCTCAGCACAATCAAGAGCAGTGTTTTTGTAATTTCATAGCAAAGTGTGCCTCTTGCTCTCCTTCTCATTGCCTCAAAACCATTTTATTCTTTTATGTTCTAAAACAACCTGCATACATTTAATTGTAGGTGGCTGTGACTTTTGTTTCCCGTAGTGTCTCCAGATGTCTATGTAGGACTTGGCTCCCCTCCTGAAGTGAAGAGCAAAGCCTCAAGGAGACTCTGAAATGTGATGGCCTGAGCATTGAGCATTGGGAGCAGTTCTTTCTGTAGAGGAGAGATCAGCTAGAGCTACTACCACTCTAAAGTTGCCCAAACAGCCATGAATACTCACTGTGCATAGAAGGCCTGGTGGCATCAAGTTCCTTCCTCCCAGATGTTACCACCACAATGGCAGACTGCCCTTAAGCAGAGGCTAAGTGATTGTTCATCTACAAATACCTATAAAACTTATGCATAGGATTTTTTCCCTCTTCATAACATCACATTATTTGCCCATCATCTGTCAGCATTTCTTTGGAGCTGATCTTCAACCAGATCACATCCTCCTCTGGGCAGAAGCACAACTCACTTTCCTCCCTCCCCTTCGTTTCTATTGCTCAGTATTCTCTATATCCAATGGTAAATAAATAGTAACTTCAATAGAAACCACAGTTGCCCAGCTTACTCCATGCTGCTTTGTGCTTTCCTTTCTGCTCATCATGGTGGTTTTTTTTTTTCAGGATTATTATTTATGAGTTGAAGATCAGGGAGCAGAAAGCTTTTCCAGGTGCAAAGAATGCCAGAGTTTTCCCTGCTTTGGGCATGGAAACTTTTTAATTTAGTGCACAAACACACCCCACCTCCTCCCAGTTTATGAAAACCAGTAACTATTTTGTATTTGGGAAGCCAATGTGTTACATATTGATTCTCCCAAACCCAAGAGCTGTGAGACAAACCTCAAGCACTGTTGATTTTTCTATCTGCAAAGATTATGTGTGAAACTACTTTTGACTGGTGTTCCTTGTCTGAGATGCATTTCTCTCAAGGGGGCATGGGACACTTCTGTCTCATGCCTGCCTTGCATTTCTCATGTGATTTAAGGTGTTGGCTTTAACCTTTAAATCTTGAAATAAGATGAATGGGGTGTGTGTGTTAATCTCAGGTGCAGGATTTTGGGTCCTGCTAACAGCCACTTGGTTTAACTTGAGACCAGCCACTTGGTTTAACTTGAGACCTTTGGTACCTTCCATGGATTGAGTTGCCAGTGTCTGAATGAATCATCCTTTAAGATGAACAATGAATTCTCCCCTGTGCTGGGCATGAAAGACAAAGGAGCATTGGCTGGGGTGGGGCACTGCAGGGAGAAGTCCCTCACCACAGCTCCCCAGAGCTCTGTGGGGATGTGTGGAGCATAGGGGTTGGCATTATGTGTACATCTCCTGAGGTAGGAAAAATCATAAAAGCTGTGAAAGAAGTTACAAAAATTGAGGACAAAGGAAAACAAGTATGGAGTCTTTTACTCTGGCAGGTCAAATGAAGAAGCCAGGATCATGTTGAAGTCCCTGGTGCTTTGTGGAGCTGTCTCTCCCATTCTGATTTCCCCTGTGCCAGGAAAGGATTTGAGCCAGACAGCAGCCAGCTTCCCTTGGCTGCTGTGCTCCAGCTCAGTTAGGCAAAGCCCATGCTCTCACTTCATTTTGTGTCCTCTGACCTGTTCCAGAACTTCATTCTCACCTACTCCTCACTGACCCATGTGAGGGATAATGTGAACTGATCTCTTTCAATGACATTTATTTGTCTTGCCTAGCACCTTAATGCATCGCTTTGCCTCCGGCGTAAAGAAACGGCCCCTGAATGGCAAGGAAGGGGTAATGGCAGTGAAAGAAGAGGATTGTTATGTATCATAATGTTAGCACTCTTTGGAGAGATGCTGCTGTAGTTGGAGGAACTAATCTTTGCTTGCATAAGTAGACAGAAGAGCTGGCAATTTACAGCATCCGCTCGTACCCAGATGTCAACTCGCGTTTCCGAAGAGAATCATCAAGTCAGGAGATAAACAGCTGGTACAAGCAAAAAGAAAATAAGCTTGTAAGTGTTTAAAGGAAAAAAAAAAAGTGTTAATTTTTATGAAATGTGGTGTACTGGCATATAAACAAATTAAACTGAACAGCCAAGAGCTGGGAAGTGAAAGGGCTGCTTTTTGCTTTTAACGTCTGAGAGTTAGTCTTGATTCTTCTCCTACCAGGTTCAGAGCACCCCTGTATTTCTGTATGCAGTTCCTGCCAGTACAACTTCATCTGTGCTAGCTACAAACTGAGAGTTAACATTGATGGGTTTTGGACATTCCCACAGCCCTGTCCTGAAGTGCTTTAAAGTGGCCCAAGCATCATGCCTCCAGTTCTAGATATTAACCTAACGTGCACGTCTCACCATTGGAGAGAATCTCAGCAGCTGCTTCAGTAGCTCAAGGGGCAGTGGTGGCCTAGAGACAAGGTACACCTCAGAGACAAGGTCTGGATGCCACACAGAGGGTGCTCAAAATTAGAGTCCCTTTCTTCCTGAGAAACGAGGCGTTTGCCTGGACTTGGACGTATTGATAACTAGATAACAGTTAACCAGTTCTTTATAAAAACCAAGTGTTTCTGTGGTCAAAAAGCACAGAATTGTAGCTGCAGGGAAAGTCAGTACTGGGAGCCTTGCTGGAAGAGCATCTAAGAGGGAATGCTGACTTGCAGCATCTTTTGCAGGGACTGAGAAGCAGCAGGTCTGCTGCTGGCCTGCAGACAGCTTTCTGTGCAGCCATGAGACAGGTCTGCATCAACCTAGTTCATAACAAAGCACAGTAAACAAGTCTAGAAAAAAAAAACAACTAGAAAATGAACTATAAATTCTCTACTCTTTGAAGGGAAATAAAGTGCTGAGTATTTACTGTCCTCCTTCCTTCTCTCCCTCCCTCCCTCCAATTCATTCTCACTCCCATCTTCTAATGCTCACAGGGCCTAGCAGGGTTTTATGTGGAAATCATTGGGATTATCTCCCAATTTTTTCTCAGAGAATTCAGTGGAGAGGTTATACAGAACTGAACAGTTTGGAGGCTGGGAATCACTAAGCTAGAGGCTTTAAGATGCTGGCAGGCTCCTGTCTGGACAGAACAGTTCGATATTTATTGTATGTGCTACTAATTGGCTGAAAAATCCATCTTTTCTACTTTTAAACTTTTTTCTCAAGGTCACTTTCTGAGGTTTGGCAAGGGCACAGAGTACACTGGAAATTGCTGTGGTGGGTTGTGATTTATATGATGAGTTTCCATGTGGTGATTCCCAAGTGAAGAGGGACTTGCTGGCAATCTGCACACTGTCCTGGGATGCAAACCCTACAGCTCAGCCCATACATCACCTCCAAGCTGGCTGTCTATCAGAATATGCCATGCCTGCAGCAGTTCTGCCCCTGTCTCTTCCACCAGCAGAGCTTGCAGCTTCCACCCCTCCCCTACACTTGTGTTTGAAACAAATAAATCCTAATGAGATGAGCTGTCGTAGCTGTTCCATACAGTATTTACAGGATAAATAGTTTCCATACCTCTGCCCTCTACATCCATTAACTCCCTGACTGCTCTACACTGCCTTAGTAATGGGCTGACACTGATTTAAGGCTAGAAAAACCCTGTTTAGAGCTCTGCATTAGGGAGAGTGAATGCAAATTGTGACCACACCGTTGGGCCTGGGGCTAAAAATGTCTTCAGAAGTGAGATGTGGGGTTGTAACCGTGATGGTGCAGAATGTTCTCCTGGTCTTAGCTGGTGGATTAGCAAGAAACCTGGAAATTAGCAATGCTGTCTTACCTGAGAGTCTGTAATCTTAAAACTAGAGAAGCATTGCTGATACAGGCTGCTCTGTAGCCTCATCTAAAGCCAAACTCTGCCCAGGACCATTGTGCTTGCAGATGTTGGTGATGTTGACTCCCTACATCAGTGAACGTCTTCCAAAAAGATAAACACTTTATTTGAGCCGTGTTGTGTTCCTCTCGTGGCCCTGTCTACAGTAGCATCAAATGGTTGCTATTTTTAATCTTTTGTACCTGATTGTTTTTGAGGAATTGAAGCAGACTTCACTTATTTATTGATGGCTGGAAACTAATACCCTGCAGCCTCCCCCTTGCGTTCCTAGTGTGACCGAGAGAGGAGAGGTGTAGAATTGGAATAGAAGATCTATCACATTCAGCCTGAAAGGCTATTATTTGAGCTGCCTCAGAAATATTTAAGGTTTTTTTTTTTTTGCTGTTGTGTTAAAGAATTGGCAGTTGGATTTCGTTAAAGATGACACAAGCAAAGAGGTTTTATTTGAATCCCACCCACATGATCTCCAGGGATTTATGTACAACAGACTATGAAGCTCTTTCTCATTTTTACATATCGCAGATTGTCTTTCTTATCTTGTGATGCAGGGAGTGTACATATTTCAGAGCCTGGGAGGGAAGGGAGGGGGGCTGGGGGGAAAAGCCAGGAGAGGTACATCCTTTTTGTCTTCCTCTGGTGTATTTTGTGGGTGTTGGTTAAAGCCTTTACAACCAGACAGAGCTGGGCACCGTCCAGTGCAGGCTGTGCGTGGACAGTTCAGCCCCGTGCAGGCTGGTGATGAGAGGCCATTTCATACTCTCTGGCCACTCCACAGTGAAGGAGACTGTCGTGTTATATCCGTGGGCAGCAATTTTGCAGGTGGAAGCATATGACCCCAAGCAGCTAATACAGGAGCAGCTATACTGGCTTCGTCCTGCATGAGCAATCGGCGCTGAACGCACCTTCTCCAAAGGCACAAACCTCATGTCATTTTGCTGCTGACGTCTTTCTCATGAACCTTTTATCTCCTGCCTAGATTATTTCACTCAGGGACATAGGACAGGCAGTGAGAATATGATTTCTGACGCTGCATCCTGCAGTACACAGCAAGGACCAGACCAAGTGTCTTTTGTAGTACTAGGCGGTTGCCAGCACCCATCAGAAATAAGCCTCCTAATTCCGTTTGAGGAAGGACCACACAGAGAAAACACACAGCAAGAACTGGTGAGATGGAGCCTCTCACTCCCAGGAGGTGGGAAATGAAAGGGCAGGCTGCTCTGCAATGTGCCACCAAGTTCACTTGTGTATGCTTTTGGAGTGAACAAGGGGGAGATGTTTCCTATGGGGCTGTCTGTTCCTAAAGCAACCAAATGACAGTGAGCATCTGTTTGATTAGCCAGTGATCTTTATCACTGGCTAATTTCTCAAAGCCCAGTCAGTGGAAGAAAGGAAGCATCATGGTTTTGGCTCTGCATGTACCTGCAGGTGACTTCATTTCCATTTTGGATATGATTAGTCTCTTTGATGGTCGTTAGCTGAAAAACGGTAAAGTCATTAAAGGGCCATAGATGCCCTCTGGAGTCACTTGCTGTATGTTGATAAAGGAAAATGGCAGTATAATACAAAATATAATCTGATCACCACATCTAATTACAGACAAGAGTAAGCTGCTAAAAAATGGTTCTGTAAAAATATTATAATTGTGTTCATACAGCATTTCCAACTTGAAAGCTGTGAGCAAATATCGACTAATCCTCCCAACAGCCCCTGAGGGTGGGAAGGTAAATCTATTACTGTTTATTAAGAACTTGTTTCAATTAACTTTAACCACTGCTAAAATAACTGTGAATTGCTGAAGAAATTAATAGTGCTTGCCTTGCAAGTTTTGAACATCTTGGATGTCCTAATATTGAGCAGCAATTCTGGGATGTCAGACAGGAGGTCATCACTTGGCTGGAATTAATGTTTGGAAGCATCAGAAAAATGCCTATTGCTTTTTATTTCAATTAATCTTTAGTGTCTTATTAAATACTAAATATTCTTGTTTGGTAAATATTTAACAAGCTCCCTGGGGCTTTGTAGAATGTATTGTTTTCAATAAACTTACAGCACTGTAGTAATGTTATTATTACTATTATTTGAGGAAATGCTTTTCTGTGCAGCATAAAACTGCAGATATTAGCAGTAATGTCTCTTTTTACAGCACAGAACCACTGCTATTTTGCTCCTTTAATTAGTAACATTCTCTCCCAGCTCCAAACTAGGATACAGGGGTGGAAATTGTATATTAAAATCATTAAGCATTGCTTAGGCACCTGCAAGGCACAAAATGGACAAAATGTTATTTTGCCTGCTTCTGGTTTAGGAGTTCTAGATGATGCTTGATGTTGGTCATCTGGCTGACAGCTCCTACAAGTTTCCACTGGTGTCAGGTTGTGCTCAAACCTTCTAGCAGAGAGGTGGAATTTCCTATGAGAAGCTGCTCTTGGAAATAAAGTAGTTTTTTCCTCATCATAAAGACCAAAGAATTCTTGTTTCCTTGTGTAAGATGTTTCTCAATGGCTGGTCAAAGATGTGGAGTCATTGCATAATTATTGCTGTGCTTTTTGGTTGGTTATTTTTTGGCATTGATTGAAGCTTTATTCCAAATTTATACCTAATGTATGGACCAAAAAAACTGAATATTCTGTTTGGAGAAGAAAATGGAACATTTTTATTAGTTGCATGAGAACTTGGCTTAGCTTAAGTCTGCTCAGGCTTCTGAGGATTTATGCCCTGGGCAATGTCTCTCTCTCTCTCTCAAAAAAAAGCCATAGTTTGGGTTTTTTTTATTATTTATGTATATTATCATGCATATTTATCATCTTTTTGGAACTAGCCTTTCCATGCAGAAACATGCTGCAAAGCTGTAGGGCGTGCCCTGTATCCTGTAGCTTTCTCCGCAAATGTTCTCTATGCCATTTTGTTATATAAAACTCCTGGATTTGACTCAATGCTTAAATAGTTGTCAGGTGCTTGCAATAGATGGCTGAGTGTCTTGTGCCACTTTTTCTGCTCGTGTATGCTGGATGGAAAGCTGCTGTTTGTCACTTGTTTGGCAGACGCTCGGGGCCTGCGCGCAGCTTGCGTTAATGCTAGTGGGAGCTGCATACCCATGCAAGAGCCAAAAGAGCCAGGTTCTTCCTTAATCTACGCTCTCAGCTAGTGAGTACCTTGTCACAGGACCCTTCTGCTGCCCAGAAATTCAGTCTACCGTGCTCTTATTGCTTAAACTGTGTCTAGAAGCTCATCTCATTCCTCGCCCGTTCTGTCAGTTGAAATATGGGGGTAGCGTATCAAAGGCAAAGCTCAAACGAGCAGGAGCAATTGAGTAGGCAAATAGTGTGTGCAGAAGATCACTGGGTCCTTCTTCCATTGGCACTGGAAACCACTGGGGTCAGGTGGGAGCTGGGAAACACCAGCCTGCTGCAGCTGAAGATTTTGGGCAGCCTTCCTTGTGTCTTCAAACATAGCTCCTCACCCTTCTGCTTCAGTCTGTGGCTGATGTGCTGGGTACCTCATACCTGCAGCAAACTGTCTGGGGAGGCTTAATGAGAGAAGATCAAAGGTGAAGAGTGAGCACAAGCAGCTGATCCTTCAGCAGCACTGGGCTCCCTGAGCTCCTTTTGCTTTCCCTCTTCTTGATCGTTTCTTCTTTTAAAATAATTTCGTACTGCATGTCTGATAGTTAAGAATTGCCTTTTCTTCTTCAGTGTCTCACAATAAAACGCCAAAGGAGTTGGGACTGAGTAGACATTCTGCCAGAAGCTGCTTGGAAATGGAGTCAGCACTTCTGACCTGAGCAGTTCTCTGCCGATTTCATTGCCCCTGCCAGCTTCCCTCTGAAATGTCCAGTGCACCCCCTTAGATACAAATGTCATCATTTCTGTACTTCATCTGGATTTCCTTTTTATACTGCAGCCCCTAAGAGTGAATTACAGTGGCTGGTGTCTTCTTTTTTTTGGTGGCTCTTATTTTTTATTACTTTGTCTCTGGAGGTGCTGATGGAGACTTCCAGCTGAGACTCCAGGCACTCTTTTGTGTGCTTCCTGCTCCCACTCTTTCCTCGTCCTGACGTTTTCTTGTTGCTCTTGGATGCCTGAGAAGCCCTAGAGTTGTTTTTTTCCTTAGTCAGAGTTGAGTACAGCAATTTTGAGATGGGGGATTTCAGCCAGCCTGAGCATTGTCCTTGGAGCAGAGCTGCCAGCCTGCTCTGTATGGAGCAGCTGGCCCAGGCAGCAGCTGTGGCTCTTCATGGGCTGTGATGCACCTCTTACAGATTAAACTCTGGGCTCTTCTTATGCCATTATTTTGTAGACAAGCTGCTTTGATGCTAAGGAGTGGGTGTGTATTACCTGGAAAGATGCTTTGGCTCACCTTGATGGATCATGTGAGCCAAATGGGTGGCTGCATCCCTCTTATAGCTGGGATTTGGGTGAGTAAAGCCCATGGTTAAGCAGAGGTGGTAGCAGCTTTCTAAAGCTGCTACTATGTGTGCACGTTGTTCAGTTGTTCCAAAGTGGAGGTGAGGCTCCTTTCAGACCTCAGCTCCTACTCTTCTTTATTTAGCTGAAGCTTTTTTAGCTTAAGCCTTCATAGAAAAAAAACAGCCAGCTTGACAACTCATTATTACTCTGAGAATTTTCCATCAGCAGAACAGGACGTGCTCTAATTGTTACACTCCTTGGTATTTATTGATTTGTAACTTAGACCTATTTCCAGAACTACAGTTCCAGAACTACAAGGCTTAAGAAGATTTCTGGCTTGGCCCAATTTCTGGCTGCTTTCTCTGCTGTGCTCTCCCAGGTTTTCTTGGACTCAGTGGAGATGTGTAGCTTCCCACACCATCATCATACTAGTGTTGCATTCTCTGTTGCCATCCCTTGAGCTGCCTCGCTGTGGCAGAGCAGCAGCCTCCAAGCTGCAGTTGGGAGGCCCATGGGGACCTTTGTGCTGCTTCAGCAGGCGTGGGGGGGTCTGTTAAAAGCAAGGAAGAAAAATCTGTAGACTTAGGCTTGGTTATAAGGTTCTGCACCCTCCTTTGAAAATGCTTCAAGGGTCTGGAAATTGGAAAAGGCTGAAAAACACTGAGTAATACACTGTAAAGAAAAACAAATCTGTGCACCAGGAATCACTGTTAGATCTGTCAGTATTAATGCTATAAACAGGAACATTTTGGACAGGGGAGCACAAGAGCTTCTCTTAACTGTGCTGTAATACATTGGTTTGGGAGACTTGTGGCAAATGTGGTGATAGATGTTCTGCTGAAACAGAAGAAACAGGCGTCGCTCTTAAAACCCTTGAACTGAAAACTAAATTAACTGCCAGTTTTATTTGCTGGATCAAAACTTTGCACTTGCCCTCACACCTGATCTTCCTTCTACATGCTGTGGGCTGCTTCTCAGTCTGGTGGGCAGGATTCCCTGAACGTTGTGGCACGGGTGGTGAAACAGGGAGTGCAGCAGGACAGTGCAGAAGTCTCACATCTGAAGCTACCTGAAGGTGTTTTGAGGAAACTAAATACTTAGGAGCTGATGGTTTGTCAGAAGAGCATGGTTTGCTGTCTGGAAACTTCATGGGAGGTGTATTCTGTTTCAGGAAGGAATTTCAAGTAAAATTCTAGAAGCTCCCTTCCATGTTCTTTACTGTCACTTGACATATAAGAGATGAGGCTTCAGCTTCTTCTGCTCCTTGAATTAAGACCATGGCTTGAACTTCATTTTTCCCATACTGTGTGGAAGCCAATGACTCGGCAGCTCTTCCATGGAGACTTTCTTGCTCCATCTCTCTCAGAGCAAAGAGTGAAAAGTGTCTTGGTTTCATTCAGAGAGAGAGAACAGGAGAATGTATGGAATCCTGGAGTGGCATGGGGTGAGTAAACCACTGCCACTCACCTGTAGAGATGACACTGTGTGCCATCTGGATGTCCATTGACTTCTGCAGGCTTTCCCTCAGTATTCTGGCAGGTGAGCATATGCTTGTTCTGCTTGGTGCATAGGTGGATTTCCCCATAAGGACCTTGCTGTTAAATGCAGCTGCACAGCTTTTAAATTGCAGGATAACTGGTTAAAGCTAGTAGAGTGATCCTCTCTACATAATACCAATTTAGGGTATTAAGAAATTAAATCAAACCATTCTTGTACAGCTGGGAAGGGTAATTCTTCCCATTCCAAGAGGTGGATCTTTCCTGGAGTCCCAGTGATGCTTTATTATCCCTTTACATCTCATAATGCTCCTTTCACCCCAGTGTTACACATCCTAACTTTATCCTGCAGTGAATTATAAAAGAAAAGTCAGGAGTTGAGTGTGTTCATGCAAAAGTCCTTTAGCACAAGTCTGTGAATCAAACTGTGTCTCTCTTGCCCCAGCAAGCAGCAGTAGCATGTCTGACCCAGGATAATTCCAGCTGCTGCTGCTGCATAATGTAATGCTTCTAAGCTAGAGGGGTAATGTTTTGGTTGAGTCCAGGCTCAGAACGTGGTGGTTGTGAGTGGGATCACAAGCTGACAGTTTTTGTCCACTGGTAAAAATTACAGAGCCCCAAAACCCAAAATTCCTCATATTTTTTTTTGCAGTTTTCATTCCTTCTTTTTGTTTGTCTGCTATATACTTTTGAGCGGAGACTATGGTGGGACAGCAGATGAATGTAACCATTGAATTTTGCTGGAAATGATGAAATGAAAGTGCATATTATATTCATACCTGATGCATCATTCTCCTGCCTCTACCTTCCGGCCCATCACATTCCAGTCTTATTTCAGAGATTTAGAAGCATTTATGTCAGATCTCCCATCGCAGAAAACAATCTACATCCAATTATCAACCCTTAGGGATACATTAGATGTAACTATTATATCTTCTTCTGTCAATAAAATTATAATCATGGAATGCACAAATGTCCTACTTGGGTTTCTAAAAGCATCACGGAAAAGAATGAGATGAAATGAAAGGGCTGTTACGCTGCATCTCACACGTGCTTATCTGCAGAAGATTGCCAAAATCTCTAGCTGAGGTATGTCGTCTTGTCTTTCTATCTTCTCTTGACAACTACCCAGCTCTGAACAAGCAAGTGCCCACGTAAGATCTGACAAAATTAGAGGCAAAGATGAATTAGGCTTTTTCTCCTTTTTTTTTCGTCACATGCCATGTCTGGGAGAGTCACGTAGGGGTTTGGTCAGGACTGTCCCTTGCAGATTTCACAGGCCTGTCTACACAGAAATACTCGTTTAAGGAGAACCAGGTTAATGGAAGAGTTGAATTTCAGCTACATTAGAGCTCACTAAACCCCTTCAACACTCTCCTCCAGAAATAAATTGCTCTGAGTTCCCATTAGCTTGCTCAGAGCCCTTCTACTTCTGACTGAAAACATCTGTACAGGGGTTCCTTAGTTAATGCCTCTTAAACTTACACCTGTATTTAATTTGGTTTAACTTTCCTAAGTTTCCCTTAATTGCAGATATACCCTAAGTGAAACAAGCCATATTAGCTCAGCAGAGTCTGGAGAGCAGTAGTCACTCTTTATCAGATACAAGTCCTGTGCTCCCTTTCAGGCAGGCATGGTTAGTTACCTGTGCTCGTGACATAATTCATCACTGATGGTAAAGAGAGAATTTAACTTCCTTAAGAAAACTGCACAGCACTTGAAATTAAAGGAGTAAGGGGAAAGAGAGAATTTATTCTGTGTGCAGATAGTTTCTGTTCGATTGCTCCAGTGTGTTTTTGCACCTTCATTTAAACGTTCTGGTATCGAATGCTGTCAGAGCTAGAAGAGAAGGCTGGATGATCTCTCTGTGATTCAGGGGCATGGGAATTTCCATTCTCTGAGCCTGCCCTCTGTGGCAGGGCTGCAGGCAGGGCTAACAGCATCTCTTTCAGCCTGTTCAAAAACCAGAATTTCATTTTCTAATACTTCTAACCCAAACATCAACCACCAAAAATATTCGAAATACTGGTATCTGCTAACTTTTTTTTTTTTAATTGTTAATTTTTAAGCTGGAGCTCTTACCTGAGTGCCAAGGAAATTGAAAAAGGAGGATGCCCTAAACTGCAGAAATACCTGAAAACACAATGATTTGGTGAGGGATTTGGCAGCCACTACCAGTAAAGGGACGACACGCGGGATGAGGTTAAAAAATAAAAAAAAACAACCCACAAACCCAAGACAGAAAAGCAACCAAACACAAAGTGCTGTTTCCCTAGAAAGTAATTAAGGTTTGGACACCTTCTCCTCCCAGAGCAAAGTGTTCTTGTCCACATAACTTCACAGCTCATACCTTGCCACTACTGCAGGGAGGTGGTGACAGTTACTCTGCGGTGTAATACCCAGGACAAATGTTCACCTAGATTCAGAAGCACACTGGGGTATCAGTGGGATTTGTGCAGTAGCCTGTGCATGAGCTGAATTCCTGGAAGAGCTAGGATTTTAGGAGGGATCAGGAGCATAAGACTGGTGGTTAATGTTTTAGGAGCATAGAGTTTAATAGGTAGTCATATTTTCAATTCAGTTCTGCCCTGGGATTATAGTCACCAGAAGGTTCACTGAGAGATACCATAGTGAGCACGTGTAAAACTCAGGCATCTATTTAACACCATCAACAAACTTGCAAGGATCAAACATTACTAAATTTCATCCCTGTTTGTAACACTTTAAAGCAATTGTTAGCACTAAAACAGATACAGGTTAGGACTGGACAAAGAAAATTTAGTAATGAGGAAACTTCCATCTTTTTTTCCCCAAGTTGCCCTGTTGCTGAACACCATTGCCATAGTGAGTGGAGGACCTATCACTCTCAAAAACTGTGCAGTTAACACCATTAACATTCTTTCAGGGTACTGCTATTTCTAAAATCAGCAGCATTTCTGTAAGATGAAGCTCAGTTGTGTGTTTACTTACAACTTCCTCGCAGCAACTGCTTTCCCTGGTTGGTGTATGCATGTATGTGAGCATCTCCACCCTGATATGTTTTATAAAATAACTGTCTGCTTTGAAGGACACTCTTTTTTTTACCCTTTTTTCTTTCCATGACTTGAGTGTGCAGTGTCCTGTGGGCTGTTTGTGCTTGAGCAGACGACTGCAATATCATTTCAGGAAGAAAACAAACGAGACTCGGAAGCGCAAAGCAGATCTGGTGGCGGGAGGGTGGGTAACAAAAGGAAACGTGCTGGAAGAATGCTCTCCTGCTTTCTGCCTTTGGAGGGCTGTGTGATTTATCACTCTGCTCTGCAAAGTGTCTCAGGCAGTGCCAGGTGGGGGGGAGTTAAATTAACCCCCGTGGCGTGCAGTTATCGGCAGAGGCCAGAGCCCAGGATCGATAACTCAGCGGCGAGTCACCCTATCAGCTGGGGAAAGTGAATTTGTAAGCTCCTTATTTCTCCATCCTTTTAATCGCAGGGCTTTGTCTGCCTGGGATGAAGGTAGAGCAGGCACAGATGTCTGATGCTTGAAGCTTTTTGATTTCGGAGTTGATGGGGTGAAGCCACTGAAAAGCTGGGGCAGACTACAAGAGCTGATAGCTTATTGCCTGTTTCCAGGTCTCCTCGGGCCCCATCCTCCTTTCCCTGCCCTCCTTCCCCCCAGGTCTGGTTGCGCTCTGTGGCTGCATGGTCTGCTTTCCTTGACTGACACAGATAACTCCTAGCCTCACTAGTTAAGCCTGCTTTTTATTATTATTAATAATAAAGGCTGTTTTAGTCTCACTTAAATGGATTAGCCTTGCTTCTGCCTGCTTTTTGATAGTTTTGGCTGCTGGGGGGTCACTCTTC
>NW_008588909.1:32544-57614 GCF_000691845.1 Merops nubicus
CCGTCACTGAGGCATACCTAATATGGATCAGAGCAGAAGCCAGTGTAATTGGGTTTTCAGAGAGCTACCACGCCAGGAGAGCGTGTCTCACTCCAAGAAGAATTTTCCTTGTCACTATGGAAGATAGTTGCCTAGCTGCCAAGTCAGCCACCTCCATTCCCATGCCCTCAAACCTTGTGGGTGCACCCGTTTTTCTGCACGCAACCCCCGAATTTGTGCCTGTTGACAGCCGAGTCTTCGTGCTTCCCTGAAGACCGTGTGTGTCTTCCAAATCTATCACCACCCCCTCCACCTCCCTCTTTAAAAAAATAATAATAATAAAAATACATCAGTTACATTCTTCCCTGTTAATTTTTTCTAAACTCAGAGTTGCCCATTAGTAACCCATGTGGAGTGCCCTGGTAAATAAAGTTACACGTTGTTCTTTCCTTTTTGCACCCTCTCTCTAGAGGATTGGAAGACTGGCATTTGTAGCCATCACCTAACAGAAAAATAAAACAGGGTCACATAACTCCAAGTTTCTTATGAAGCCAAGTGTAACATGCCCATGAAACCACTCCTCTGCCTTCCCCTCACAAGTTGTGAATTATTTTTGCCTTTTGAGCAATGACAGTGGTCACTGGCCTTAAAACTAGTGGTCCCTCCACTCAGACTTGAAGCAGTTGCATTGCCTTGTAGTTGAACAGTGGTAGCTGTGGATGGGCACACTGGGTGATTAGTTCTGTGATTAATGAGTGATGAATTCATAGTGGCTCCTCAACTTAACAGCTGAGCTTCTGACTGTTGTTCTAAATCTTCTCCTGTCCCTTAGCTTATGTTCTGACTTCTAACCTCACTTTCCAGTTCAGTTCCTGTCCTTGGTCTGCATCCAGTTGCAGACATTGATCCTAACCACTGGTCATGACTGTTCATGGTCCAGTCTCTTTTTCTTAAAAAACTCATCCAAGCCAGACTGAGCATTCTGAATTTCCTATTGCTTTATTCTCAAGCCATTGTCATCCTTTCCCAGCTGTGGAAAGTCAACACATGTGCACAGCTTTCTGTATTGCTCTTCCTGGTGTAGCTGGGGACATTCCTGCATGACAGTGGGAGGTGTTATTTATCTCAGTGTGCTGTGTTGTCAAAGGTTGGTTGTCCCCATCCATCTTCTCCTCAGCTTTCTGCCTGTGGTCAATTCTTTCTCTCTCCGCTCTCTTCCTTTTTATTCATATATGAAGGCACATTTTAATACTTACTTAATTCAGGTCAAATTAAAAATGAAGGCCTCAGTAGACAAGTACATGCTGGGGTCTAGTTGGTGGGTGTTTGAGCTCTGATGGCAACACCATGCTTCATCCCAGCTCTAACAGAAAAGTCATCATAAGAGTTGTGTCAGTCACAGGAGAAAGGCTGATGTTGTACCAGATGTTTTCTCTGGCTCACTGGCGCTCGAGGAGGGATTGTAAACAAGCCACTGCGAGGCAGCCAGTGCACAAACAGGTAGACAGTAGCTGATATTGTCTGGAGCCTGCAGATGGAAAGTTAGTGGCTTTGCTGCTGTACTTCTGACTTGGAGTTCGTCATGCTTCCTGCATCAGCACAAAGATTCTTGCAGAGGAGGAACGACTGAACTTGAGAAGGTATTGGTGTGAAATAATGGGGAGCAGAATCAGGTGCAGAAAAGGAGGAGGAAGGATCGGTGTCCCCTTTCTTCATCCCAGCATATTTTTGTGTTTGGAGGACTCTCAGGAGGGTTGTGAATCAAGTTTTCCACAGACTGACTCCAGCTAGCTAGGTGAGGTCAGTGGGCTTTTGAAATAGTTGGAGTCGTGGTTTTAAACAAGTGAGTACCTCAACACAAACAGGAATAAAGCCATCTTGTATAGTCTTGGTCTTACAGTGACTGCTTTGTTCTGCCTTCACTGCTCACAGTGAAATCACTTGGCTTGTTGACTTGGAGGCTTTGCATCCCTTCGTGGTTACCTGCCCCCACCTGAAGTCTGCCTCAGCCTGCACTGCAGATGCTCTGTGCTCCTGCTCTTCCAGATCTGCATTTATAGTTCCAGTTCTTGGAGTGAAAGTATTGAAGCTATAGTGAAAACAAATAGCTGCAATCAGAAAAATCTTCATTTAACCCTGACTTTGCCAGCATGGGATACAATCCAAGTGGCTGAGGGTAAACTCTGCATCCCAACTGATGCAGAGTGAGCCAGCAGCTGGAAACTGGTGAAGCTGGATGCCTTGTGGTGGCAGTGCCATAATTACATTTGTGTGCTGAAAGGACTTTTAATTGAAGTGTATTTGTTCTCTTCTGAAAGAAAGCGACTAGCTGAGGACAGGTTACACATAGATTTAGTTCTTGTATTCTCAAGCGTTCCCCTGTAATTGTTGTTTGGTTTTTATCTTTGTTAAAGTTTAATATGAAGTCAGTGCGTTTGGGTTAGGGCTGAATTATGTATTTCTTGGCAGTTCTGACCAGAAAATTTAAAAAGATACACTGCCCACATCTGTAAGCATCCCTCAGAAGTGCATCTTGACTAAATTTGCCAGTGTGTATATATATATATTTTTTTTTTTTACACTGAATCTAGGATCATCTTTTGTTTGCGTGCGTTGTGTCTAAGCCTGAGTGCTGGAGGGGTGGAAGCAGACAAGATTGAATGGGTCAATTTTATGAATTGGCAAACACAAAATATCCTCCTTCACACACTGTGCTTCTCTGCTCAGTGTTCTGCTATAAGAAAGAAAGATTAAACGTTTGGGCTGTGTGCTAGATGAAAGCTTTCTCAGAGGCTAAATGCTTCACATAAGTAAATAAGAAGTTTCAAGTGCAGACCTTAGTTGTGAAGCAAAGTGACACTAGGAATGCCTCCAACACAAGCCTGAAAAAGCAAGGAAATGGAAAGCTGAGTCCTTGTTTGGTGGTTAAATGGTAGCTTCCCAATAGTGGGTCAGAGCCCCATGCCATCACCATACTCCTGGTGGATTATACTCAAGGTGGGGTCACTGAACCCAACTGCTTCAAAACAGGATTGGAGGTTTTTTGCTTTCTCAGTAATGTGAGCAAAAAGAGCAAACCCCCATCTTCTGCCAGGTCTTTCATGCAAAGAACATCTGCCTGAAAGGTTTAGGTGTTGCTCTCACCTTCCCCTCTTTCCTATCTCTTCCTTCCTGCTTCATATTTGATTTGCAGAGAGATAGTATCAGTCAGATGCTATCTGGGGGGAAGACACATTGCTTCCCCCCCAGGAAATACTGGTGTCTTTCTGTGTGAGCTGCTTGGGCAAAGGGAAACCTGTGGCCCCAGCTCTGCACACCCATTTCTGACTTTCAGCAAGTTCTGAGAGGGCATGAGTCACACTTCTGCCAGAAATACACACTTTTTCCCTTGGGGACCTTGCCCTGAGTCACCAGAACAGCTCCATATTGCCCTAGAGCTGCCTCAGAAGTACACAGCCACACTTTGGAGCAAGGCCACAGTCTTGCTGACTACGTAGGAGCCAAGTTTCCCACTGCTGAAGTATAGCTGCCTCTCAAGAGGAACATAGCAGCTGGTTTATGACAACACACTCTGACAAAACTACTTCTGTTAATGGTGAAGGGTTGCATTTCAGCACAGTATTAGTATTTCTTCCCAAACATGAAAGCAGCCTCTATATCTCCTGGGTGCTGATGAGGGAGTGACTCACAAGGACTAACTTTCTGAAGGGAGGAACGGCAGCAATGGGCTGTGAAAGAACCGTGGGCTTGTGGTTGTGCAGCTCAAAGGGATGTGCTCCATCGTGGCATGTGTAGCATCTCTGGGGGTTGCACAGCATGGCATGGACCAAAGGTGTGTTCGTGGACATGTTGTGGGCAGCATCATACCTTCCACATCATGCACTCTTCTGCCTTCCCACCTGCAGATCAGCTTTTTAAGCCTTCGTGGCTCCGAGGATCTGGTAATTTGAGGTGACTTATCTGTGGTTGGCGTTGTTCTGTTGGCAGCCTACATCAGGCATCTTGTCAGAGAGCAGCTGTTCTTCTCTTCCTTCCCCACCCTATCCCAACCCACTTGAATGTCAACTGCAGCCTAAGTCCTGTTGTCTTATCAGTCATCTTGGAGAAGGGGTGGTTTGAATTTTCACCAGGAGTGTTGTGCCAGCTACAGTTTTCAGTAAGAAAAATGTTCATCATTCCCTCAGAGGTGGAAAAAAGGTACCACCTTCTCCCTTGTAATGTCCAGCAGCAGCAAGACACTTCAAGTTACATTTTCTTATCCTTCCCCCTCAGAGGCTGGCTGAGTTATGTAAAAAGACCAAGTGATCCCCACGTGCTTGCATCGTTCTTCTCTGACCATGTTTCCATTCCTTGTGGTCTTCTAAGCACTGAGTTCACACCCAGCACAGCGTGTGTGTTATTCCTGCTTCCTACAGATGTGAGCCCAGCAGAAGAATACCTGAGACCCAGCTGCCTGCATGCCCTGGTAACAGGACCTAGATGGGCAAGCTGCATGCTGGATGTCCCAAAATCTCACATTTTCAGGTAGCTCATCTGATAATTTGTGAAGTGCCCGGGTCTGTGAGATGTGAGCTTTACAAGGTGATAGTGTTCACCAGACAACAAAAGGATGAGAGCTTTCTCTCAGAGAAAACCCTGGAAAAAGGAGCATGTGCAATGTATTATCACACTCAGTAGGAGCACAGATTTTCTGGAAATTTGAGCTAAGTAGAGCTAGAAGTCAGTTGTGTTAAGTCATCCAAACAGGGTTATGCCACCTGGGTGGAGATCTTACAACAGGCTCAGCTGCGTGGATATTTTTAACTCTTTGCAGGAATCAGGACTTAGACTTTAATAAATAACTTGTCAATGGCTTGATTTTGGTTAAAGGTGTTTCTTTTGCTGTTTTTGAGGTCAGCAGCAGCTAGGAATTAAAAGGTATCAAATGGAGGGACTGTGAGGAGTAGATGGAGTCAAACATAACATAGGTAGGTAGCATGCCATGCTTAGAAATTAGGGTATGCTTAAGTCAGAGACAGCAGCAGTCCCTCTACTGCCAGTTCTGGGCTTCTCTGGAACATCAGGTAATCAGTTAATGCTGGCAGAGAGCTTAGAGCCTGACTTGAGGGCTGGACGTGGTGAGGAGGTTGGGAAGCATCACGCTGTCTGCTGGTATGGAGACATTACGGTGTGGAGCAGACTGATTGGAATTACTCCTCCTCCCTGCTGCCCTGCTTCTGAAATTAGAGGCTGCTGCTCTAACCCACAGTTCACTCTGATTCCTCTCCATGTGGATTCACATATAATTGTAATGTAAGTTTTTATCTCATGCCAGCCACCTGCATTATCCTGCTCTTGTAATCACCAGTGAAACCCACCAGTTGGACCACAATCTGCACAAAACCTCAGCAGGCAGTGGCACTCCAGCCACTCTGTTCAGGCAAGACCAGACAGCACACAGGCAGGAGCACCACCTGCAGCTTCACTCTTGTTTCTTGTGATGCTGGGGTTACACAGCAACAATTAAAACCTTGGGAAAAGCAGAAGTTTTTGGACAAGTTTTCAGTGCAATGACAGAGGTTTGACTGAGCTGGTCTTCAAATGGCTTGTCCTGCTTCCCTTGCATCTGAAGAGTTTCCTTGCTTTGCAATATGAGGCAGCTGGGCTTGAAGTTAATCCCCAGGGTTTGGGGGCTTTTTCTTCTCCTGGCAAACTTGAGAGGAAAGATTCTTCATAAATATTACCCATTGGCTGTCACTAAGAAACTGTGATGGCAATAGCATTGGTTTGAAACTAGCAGGGGAACAGAGGCATGGCACAGGGAGATCTACAGTCTATGGAGGGATGAAGCTGAGAAACACAAGATGTTCAACTAGTTTTTGAGTTGAGGGCTCCGAGTTCAGGTTTTACAGCATCAAACTGTCTTGGAATTTGGCTGCAGTAAACAGTTGGTGCTTCAATAGAGAAATTTCCTTTTTTTTCCCTGCCTTTGCTGGGCAGACTGCACTGAGTCAGCTCAGCCTGGTCCCCACTGTGCAGCGGCTGCAGCCAGTCTCACTCCATCACTTTTAATGAAACTGAGCCTCTGTGGTTTTCACTAATTTACTCACACGCAAGAGAAATGAGGACATATTTTCCTGTCTCTCTCTGATAATGAATGAGATATGAAAGAGCTTCATGGCCAGTAAGCACCCTGGAGGGACTTGAGTTTGTCAAAACACACAAGGCGTCTTCATCAAAGTAACACAATTATTTTCTTTCCCCTTTACTCTATGAAGTCAAAATTCACGTGATTTTTTTTCATTAATTTTTGTCATGAGTTGTTTCAACAGCCAGAAACGTGCCCAGTTTTGCTTAAACAATGGAATTGACTTTGAAAAACTGAATGTGTGGCAAAACTGGTAACTTCTTTTGCATCGGTATTTTTCAGAGGTGTGTCATGCAGTAATAAATGATTGCCTGAGGCAGACATTAACTCAGGGCTTTTGCTGTAGTCTAGATGTGAACCCACACTTGCACAATATCGTGTGCTGCTCTCAGAGCAGAGTGTGGACAATAAACATGTTTCTTTCCAGGGATGCCTCGAATTTTGTTTACCAAGAATTCCCGTGTCTGTTTGCTGCCCTCCTCAAATGTGCTTTGTATACATCAGGACAGAGAGGAGAGTTTACAGAAGATTAAACAGGTGCAAACACATTAAGAGAGACAGTAAGAGATGCAAATTGTTAAACAAAAATATTAAAGTCCACTTTAGATGTCTCCAGGGCTTTTCGATACCCAAGCTTAATAAAATTAGCCAACTATTGCAGCTTAGCTCCTGTACTTAATGTAGCAATCAATAGGAAATCCAGCTTTCTATGGTATGGTTTTGGAGTACAAATTGCAGGTTCTGCTCTGAAGTGGAGAACAACTCCCCAGGAATATTGTCAAGCCATGCTGTTTCCACAAGGTAACATGTCACAGTGCTCCTTAGTGAGCTCTGGTGCTTCAGCCCTTCTTACAACCTAGTCCTCTTTGAAAAGAAGAGTAAACAATTCCAACTGTTCTTCCAGTTTCATCTGTAAAACCAGACAGTGCCTGTAGGAAATACAGAGCTCAAAAAGTGAGCTGAAGCAACTTAGTCCAAGGATTAAATGAGACAGGCAAGAGAGAATTATCACCCGGCGAGCCTCCCGTTGAAATCTGTGGGAGTCCAGATCTTGTTTGCTGGTTCATTTGAGCATATGGTTTTTTGGTGGTGACAGATACTCACCCAATCTACAGTTTAAACAGTATTGAATGTTAATTGAATATTGTGCCTGTAGCGTGCAGTTGGAGTGTCACTCAGTAGTCCCCTCTCTTGTACTCCCAACTTCACTTTGATTTCAGAATTTCCTGGGCTCTTAAGCACTTGTCATGTATTGATTCCCATGGAGTTCCCAACTTCTCATCCCCTTGGGGAGCCTACGTGTTTGACTGTGGTGGAAAAGGGTAAAGTCTTGGCACTGAGGTCTTTTTTCTTCTGGATTTGTGCTAGATAATGACTGGGTGTGATTCTGTTTCAGATTTGTCTGTTTTTGTGCTTTTATTGCTTGTCTCAGGTAGAACCTGGAGGGTCCAAGACATTCAGAAGCCTGTTGTCTGTGCTTTGCACAGAAGTCCCACTTTCTGGTCCAAAGAGCTTGCCCATGCTTTAAGATGAAACCCATTAAGTCAATGCAACAAGGAAACAGAGGAGAAAAATTAAGATAATTGTGACAGAAACACCTCACTCTATAGATTGTCTCCCTTCATCTTCCACCAGTTCAAAATCTGGTTTTTATGCAACTAAACTATTAGTAACATTCAAGCCTGTTAGCAAAGGGGAGAGTGTTTCAGGTCTTCTGAGGAGAGCAACGTGAAGAAAGCTCCATTGCTCCTACAGTTTAGCTTTCATCTTCACCTAGCTTCACTCTTCTGGAAGGAACCACATCTGGGGGAGGCCTTTGGCCTCTGTTTGCAGCTGGAGCCTCCCTGGACACCTGCACCTCCCATCAGTACAGACTGAACAGCCTCATAGCTGGTGACCTTCAAGAAGCTGATCTCTGAGGTTCCATTTCCCTCACAGCAGTAGACATGTCACCTGTGATACCCCTTGCAAAGCTGTGTCGATATGAGTTTGAATTTCAGGCATTCTGAGCATCTCTAGTTGATTGTAAGGAAAATTTACCCAGTCCTTGTGCTGAGTGAAGTTGTGTTAATCAGGAGCATGAAATATCTCTCACCTAGAGAGAGAGAAGTTCCTCCAGATAAATATTCAAGTCATTAAGAATGCATTACATGGAGCAGAAGCTCCAAACACAGTTTCCACTGCTGTGGGTCCTTTACCAGCAGAAAGAATGATTCTAAAAATCTATTTGAAATTAACAAAAAGAATCATTAAGCAGAGTAAGATTTTTAAAAATGCACTTTCAAGCTGGGAAACCACCTCATTTAGTATAATGAGCGAGCAGATCCTTGGGCCCTGAAGAGAAGCAAATTGAAACAAAATGGCTTCAGCACTGACTTGCATAATGATGGACCGAGCACGTGTCCTGGCTTGTAATTCTTCCATCTGTCCCACGGGGCTTCAGAAAACAGAGTTTGTTGTGACAGAAGGCTCTGCCTGGGACACCGTTTCCATCTGGAAAAAGGGCTGGTAGCAGTGTGAATATGGAGTGGAAGAAGAGGAGGAGAAGAGTTAGCAAAGTTTAGGGCTCCAAGCTTTGGAGAGGATAGTGATGGTGCTCACAGGAGGCAGGAGAAGGGGAAGGGCTCCAGGAACAACACGTTTAGGAGGAAGGATGAGTTGAGGCCATTGAGAGATGCTTCCAAAGAGCAACTGGTTAACTGGGTTAAGAATGAATGAGCAGTCCCTGGGGGGATAACTCACTCTCACACAATCCCTTGTGGGCCCTAAAAACTTCTTTCCATCTCCTCTTTCCAAAGCAGCACAAGAATGTTTTGAGAGAGAAGTTTCATAGAAGTTATCACGCTGCTGTGAAATGTAAATGGAGCAGTGGATCTTGGCTGACAGATGCTGGGATTGTCCTCTGCCACCCCCAAAGTCCTTGGAGGTCCCAGGAACAGCACGTTTAGGAGGAAGGATGAGTTTGGGACATTGAGAGATGCTTCCAAAGAACGACTGGTTACTGGGTTAAGAATGAATGAGCAATCCCTGGGGGGATAACTCACTCTCACACAATCCCTTGTGGGCCCTAAAAACTTCTTTCCATCTCCTCTTTCCAAAGCAGCACAAGAATGTTTTGAGAGAGAAGTTTCATAGAAGTTATCACGCTGCTGTGAAATGTAAATGGAGCAGTGGATCTTGGCTGACAGATGCTGGGATTGTCCTCTGCCACCCCCAAAGTCCTTGGAGGTCTTGCTTCATTTCTAAGTTCCAGCTACTACTTAGTCTGTTACATTTAAGTAGGTTTAGTGGGTCACTGTGCTGAATATTGGCCTGCAACAAAATCGCTTGTCCACTTTGCATGCACAACCTGGAAATCCTTAATTAATGACCCACTTTATGAGGGAGACAGTGGGATGGCTCCCTCCAGAACATCAGTCACCTGGTCCAAATGAAGTAACAGTCACAGCACAGGTAGTTTAAAGCTAGATTACTACCCTTTACAGGAACATCAGAAAAAGCACAACTGTCCTCATCTGTGCTAGCTGAGGATTCAGGAAAGGCATGGGACTGATGTAGCAACTGCAGGCACACTCATCAAAACTCGGTGGTCCCAGTGGAGTGAGACTGTGCTGTGGCTGTTCTGTGTGCAGCCTGCCTGCTGCCTGATCCATCAGCCATTCCCTTTCATCTGTCATTGTGCATGGGAAGCAGGGGGGTTCTTTGCTCCTCTCTCTGTGGCTTCTGTCAGGTTTTTTTTATTATAGCATGCTGTCAGAATGTCTCTCTCCACACCTCGCTTTTGCCTGTCTCCCTTTGGAATTGGGGCTGAAAGATGAAAGCAAAACCATCTTTCTTGGCTACTAAAAAGGCAGAAGGTTTATTCTGACATGTGCATGGCCTGTGGAGACACTGAGATCACACTGGGGATGAAGAGGAGAGTGTTTGGGTGGAGAGAAGCCATCTGTTTGTCTGGCTAAAGCACAGCCTACCTTCTCATGGGCCCTGGGAGCTTTGCTTGCTGAAAGAGCACCTATGGTCTTGTTTACCCAAGCCTCCACTCTGCCACTTGAATGCATCTGTCCAGCAGAATAGTGCCAGGCACCACATCAGCATCATGTCTAGATGAGGACACACAGATCTGTTCCATACTCCTGCAAATCTCTGCTGACCACAAGACCCCCCAGCTAAAGCCTTTCCTGGGAAGGCAGGCACATGGCAGTGTCTGTCCTTGTATTTGCACTGCATGCAACATTTTGAGACAGCATTTTCTTTCCAGAGTCTCATTTCCAAGGCAGAAACTCCTTCAAATTCACTCAAAAGAGGAGGTGGGGCTGTGGGAACAAGCTGGTGTTGGGATTTGGTGTGAGGGCCCCTGGAAGAACAGCTCTTTAGCTGTCTGAGGGCGATGCTGGGAACTGCAAGGGAAAATCTTTATCTATTGAAATATTGGTCTTTTGGTAACTTTGCAATTTAACAAGATTTTGAGTGTGGAGTTTTCTTCACCTCTGATCCAAAATGAAATCTGTAGGTCGTCCTCACGTGTGCCACCATCCCTGCTGCACCAAGCAAGAGCTGGGTGATGAAGAACTTGTTAAGAAAGAAAATCTCTAATGTGACCTTTGAAATCTGTTGCTTTTTTAAAAAACAAACTCTGTGCCTTGTTTATATTTTCAGTAACTGTTAGAAAACCTGTGCCCCTCCATGTTCAAATACATGAAGGCTGGGCTGTGGTGGAAGGGACTGAGATGCCATTAGTGCCACACTGATGCTGCAGAGCACCTGAATGTAACACACTTTTGGCTTTCCAGCACTCTTCCACCACCAGGAGCTCTGGTACTGGAGAGGGATATGTCACCATGCCTTCAGCTTTGAGGATATTGCCAGAACTCCAGTGTTACTGTTCAGGATTCCTCAAGTCTCTCCATCCAAACCACCATCCTAAATCGTGTTGGATCCTGAAGTCCTCTCAGATGTTCAGGTCCCTTTTCAAAAAAGCTGAGCTGTCAAAACCTGGTGCTCTGCTTGGACTTCAGCACATGCAGTTCTGACAGCATGTGGCTCTCTGCTGTTTCAGCTGCATTCTCTCATCTTTGCCTCCTTTCTCTAAATGTTTGTGTAATGGTGTTAGGTCTGTTCCCTCCCCCATCAGAGACCACTGGAATTCATAAATGGTTTGGTTTTTTTCAGGTACTGATTGTATTTACTGCTGTTCAGATTTAGTAATTTGATTGTCTTTAGAAGGCCATGACATTTGTGGTTTGTTTGTGGGGTTTTTATAGTAAGTTCTTTGTTACTTCACTACAGTTAGCAGAAGTCACAGGAAGTATTTATGTCCCAAAGATCTGCTGCAGGTTAGGAGGAGAAGAACAACCCCATTTTATACCCCCCCCAGCTGTGCCCCAGCAGTTCAGCTGCTGTATAAAGTGCTGGCACCCCGCAGGGTGATCCCAGCTCAGCCCCAACACCATTCTGCAGGAAGGATTGCTGGCAGCCAGGGTAGCAGGGCAGGATTCCCCTACGTTCATGACCTTCTTCTTCAGCCTCTCTCTTTGATCTCAGACCAAAAACTCCATTTAGTTATCTAAACATTATGAAGCCCAGGGTAGTCTCATCCTCACATACAGAAGTGAACGCTTAAGAGCTGGTTTAAAACTGCCCACGTGAACAGAAGCTTAATGCTGGTTGTTAGAGGGTTCCTGTTCATTCTAGCAAATCATATTTTGTGAGTGGCAACAGGGATGAGAGCTGTTAGTTTGAGATTTCTAGATGTTGCCTGATGCTTCTTGTAAAGCTTGCTGTTCCCCATGAGGCTTCTCATGCAATTACTGTTCTGCTTACCTGCATCAGTAGTCTTGTTGAGCTTTCAGGAAAGCCTTTGGCCAGTGATAGGGTGAGGAGAGCTACTGGTGTTTGCATTTCTTCATTTAATGAAAATTCTGCTTTTTTTTCCTGCTACTGGAGCATCTTTGCTGCTTTTTGCCACAGCTTCAGGGCGAGCGACGGCCAAAATCCAGGCAGCAACCTTAAATCCAAACTGAGGTCTCTGATTCACCATCGAGCTCATCTGTGACCACCAAACTGGAATAGCTTCTTGTATGAGTATCCTTATCCAGCGTGAGGTAATTTGCTGGATTTCACTTCCCAGTGAAAGAGGATTACTGGATTTGTGTTGCCTTATTTTGCTTTTCCCACTGATCGCCACCACCCCCGAAGCAGAACTCGGTGGTTCCTGAACCAGCTGCCCCAGCCACAGTGAGTCTGTGGTGCCCTGTGCTCATCACTCTTCAAACTTTACAACCACCAAATGATAGTTTTGCAAATGAAGGTAATTTTTTTTTTTGTTCAAGTCCTTTCTTTCTGAGTTAATCTCTTGAAAACTTAGTGAGTCTTTTCTGACGGTAGCTTTGAAAAGCTTTCCAGACTTAGCTGACTGTTACTCTGCTCAGAAATACTGTTCTGATGACAGCTAATTCCTTGAGCAATGTCATTTTCATCTGTCTCCTTGCTCTTCTTGCAGAGCTCCAAGGTGATCTATAGCTGTGGGTGCAGAAGCCTGATCAGTCATGCTTTCTGAAGAACCCATCCAGGACTGGCTGGACAGAACCAAAGGCCCTTTATTTAGCACTTTACATCACAATAGAAAAAATGAATAAAAGGAAAGTTGGTCTCAATATGTTCCCTGGCAGTCAGTTAAGTCAGAGTAGCCTGCACTGTCAACACACATCATGGAGTGTGGAGAGGTTAGCTCTATTTATTCACTCTGCTAGTGTTCAGGCTTCTACTTTTCTCATTGGGCTACTTATCAGCTGGCCTAGCTAGCCTGTAATGTTCTCTGTTGTGTCTCTGACCACTCTAACTCCCTTCCACGAATGGCAACTCTTTAATTAGGCTAGAACAGGAGGATGAACCTGGCTGTAGGTCTCTGGTAGAAGCATCACCATCCATTCTTAAGATGAATATCTGTACTGCCTTACCTCTCATGTGACCTGAACTCAAGAGGAGCTAACTTTTCCAATTAGATTTTAATTTTTTTTTATGAACAAAACTCTCCCTTCCCTCCATCCTGAGATCTGGTTTTGAACTATTCAGCTGTCTGTCTCATTTCTTAACATACAATTTCTCAGAAAGTGAGTTTCCATTAAATTCTTGATAATTAGTGTACTTGCACTTTGATAGACATTTGTCTTTTTTGCAACAATATTTTCTTTCTTAGATCATTACCTGCATGAAAGATCAGTCAGCTAAATTCCTGTCTATCAGACATCTCTGTCTTGGCTTATTTTTAATCAATTTGAGGTCCATAAGTATTGCAACAAATTACTGGACAGGATCTCAGAGTTTACATGGGATACAGGTGAAGTGAGCTGGGAAGACTGTCTAGAACATGCTAAATGCTTTGTCCTTCCATGCTGCATGCTTTGAAATTACATTTTTTCCCTGTTTTCTGTGCTAAAAAGAGGAACAGGACTTTAGGCCAGGTCAGCAGCAGGGAGGTATCTGAAGAGCCCTAATCCTTTGAAACAGGGGATTTAGTGTTCAGTGCCCCCTTTGGAAGGGACTGGCAGGACTTAAGGCAGCTAGTCTTATTGAGCTCATCATTCTCACTGGCACTGGATTCAAATGATTTTTTATTGTTCATCCCAACGTGTTCTTTGACAAAATGGAGTTTTCCATTGCTATTGCAGCTGCTTTCTCAAAAGAGCTGGTTAGAAATGCAGAGCCTCTTTTTCTGAACACAAGACTTAAAAGCACGTGGCCATGTCTGTATTAACATAGAAATTTCTCCTTGCTTAGTTGCTCCTCTCCTGGCCTTTTCTCCCTTGGGTGGCTGTTGTAAAAGAGCTCTCAGAAGTGCAGACACTGCTGCAAGTTCTCAAGTAGTTCTGCCCAACAGCTTGTTGAGAAGTCAGAGGAGTAGGTAGCTGTGGCAAAAATCCAAGCCCTTACCCTGACTGACATCCATGGCAATGCCCAGGAAGTTTTGCCCCAGGGTGATGCTAAAGCAAATGATATATTAAAAGTGAGGTAGAGAAAGTAGCAAAGAGGAGGTTAAACCCACCAAGCCTTGGGCTAGAGCTCTGGGCCATGAGCAGGGAGTGAATCCCTCCCAGCTGGCTGCAGTGGGCAGTCTGGTCACGTTAGCTTCAGAAGGGTTCTCAGCAGCTATGGGTGCTCTAGGGCACACTGAGACTGTGCAGGAGCAGAGAGAGGAGGAAAGGACACTCAAAGGGGGGCAGACTGGGTTGCCCACTCAGTAGGAATTGTCATGGTTCTGCATAAATACGTTCCTCTGTGAAGAAGCATGGAGTGTGTTCTTCTGCAAGGCAGGGAACATGGAATCCTCAAGGTTGGAAAAGACTTCTAAGATCATCAAGCCCAACTTATCACCCAACACTGCCATGACCATTAAACTACGTCTCCAAGTGCAACATCTACGTGGTTTTTGAACCCCTCTAGGGATGGTGACTCCACCATCTCCCTGGGCAGCCCATTCCAGTGCCTCACCACTCTGTCAGGCTAATACCCACTCAAAACCTCCCCTGGTGCAACTTGAGTCCATTTCCTCTCTTCCTGTCTCTAGTAACCTGGGAGAGGAGACAACACACACCTCACTACAGCCTCCTTTCAGGTAGGAGTGGAGAGCAAGAAGGTCTCCCCTCAGCCTTCTCTTCTCCAGACTAAACAATCCCAGGTTGGCCTTCTCATCTGCTGTTACCATCTCCCCATTGCTGTTCCTCAGGGAGGGGATGCCTTCTTTGACCTTCCTCTTCTGGTTGATGCACCTACAGAAGTCTTTCTTGTTTTTCTTTGCCTCTCTCACCAAGTCCAGCTCCAGCTGCACCTTGGCCTCCCTCACCTCATCCCTACACAACGGGGCAGTGTCCCTGTCTTCTCCCCAGGATACCTGTCCCTGCTTCCACTGCTCGTGCAGCCTCATCTTGTCTTCTAATTCAACATCTGAGTCTATCAGGCTTGTGGTTCAGGCAGGTGGGTCACCTAAAAGCCACGTGGCTGAAAGGTTCACTGAGGCGCTTTCACCAGCGAGGTGGCTGCAAGCCACCACACACAGGCATAAAGCTGCAGGCAGCTTGTGTGATGCTGAGAGAGCTGCTAGCTAATCAAAGTCAGCTCTCTTGCCTTCTCTCCTTCAGAAGGGGACCCTGTCCTCATTTCTAAGCTGCTGCAAGATGAGTGGCTGCTTTTAATAGAGTGTGCACAGAAGATGGTTGTAGGCAATCGAATTAGGGTTGTGTTATTAGT
Organism: Merops nubicus; assembly: GCF_000691845.1. Classification (NCBI taxonomy): domain Eukaryota; kingdom Metazoa; phylum Chordata; class Aves; order Coraciiformes; family Meropidae; genus Merops; species Merops nubicus. The sequence continues at coordinate 47,894 of NW_008588909.1, forward strand.
CCATCTGTGCAATATGCTGTGTTTATTGACAATCTGCTTAGAGTGGCTGCAGCTTGTTAAAGCTAAAATGTTTCCTACTGTTGAATTTGGGGAGTTGTCCACCTGTTAAGAGGAAGCAGTGCAGGAGGAAAGGGTTCCTTTAGGCTGAGAAGGGTCTCGGTGTGAGCTGTCTGCACTAGTTTTCTGGCTTTTTGGAAGAGGGGAAGGGTGACATGGGGAAGGAGCATCAGATAGCAGGGTTTCATTCTGCAGTTCTTTGTGATGTTCACCCTCCTCCTCCAGCCTGTGGGATTGTCTGCAGGGCTCCAAGCAGTCTCTTTTGCTCACATTTCTAAAGGTTGCCCAGTAGGGTCTGAGCTGTGGCAACCATAAGCCAAAGTCATTCTCTTAGTGTCATTGGTGAGGTGTCTTTGTGAATGGGACACGTGTGCATCAGAGGGAAGGGCTGTGTACTGTGTGCTGGTTCAGGAAGGGGTACCGTGACTTTGCAGCAGGTTTTTTTGTGCCTGTCTCAAGCTCTTGCCTGTAACAGGAGCCTGGCTGTGGTATTTGAGATGGAAAGCTTATCTTCAAGCATGATCACTGAGAGAGTAGGGAACAAATACAGCAATTGCTTATGCAAGGAATACATGGCATTTTGAAGACAGCAGGTGCCTACTGTTGCCTGGGGAATAGAAAAATGGTTGGAATCATGATTTTTTTTTACCAAAAGCATGGTGCTCATCCAGGCTCGTGTCGTTCCTGGAATCCCTTATTTCAGAGCTTGGCTGTCAGTGCACTCCCATTCTGCTCAACAGCATTAGATGTTTATTCTTGTATCTCAGAGCTACCCCTTGTAGTCCAGTCATGTGTCTTGTAAATAATCTAAGTTTTTCTCACTATTAAGTTCCAATAAGTGAGCTCAATCATTGCACACTGTGAAAAGACACAAAATGTCTTTGGTATCTGCATCCTTTTCTAGGTTCATAGAGAAAACCCCCTGCAGAGAAGCAGCAGTGGTAACTGAAGAGGATGTAGGAGTGACTTAGACTAGACCTTGAAAAGCTAAATGGGACTTTCTTGACTACAGAGCAGTTTCTAAGACATGCTGTCACTATTTAGAGCTTGAAAGTAACAGGAAGAGAGGGATAATTGTTTAGGGTCATCTAATGGGGATTCAGTTTAAGCATAAGATCAAGTATAAGAATTCTTTGTGACAAGGTTATATAAAATCTTCACTCTGAATGAAAAGAGCCTCTATAACTTTTTTTTTTTGTGCAAAACAAAGTGGTCTTAACCTAAGGAACAGCAGTGCATAACACAAGAGGTGTTTTTAACCCTTGTAAGATGTGCAGTGCTCTTGAACTTGAGTTGCAAAGCAACTTCAGTTTCTAGAAGTCACATCTCCAAAGGGCATCTCTTGAGCACCCCAAGGGTTCTTATTGTTGCTAATTATTTTCAAAATAATCAGAAGAACCTAAACAGCACTTACTTGAACTCTTTATGCAACCTGAAGAAAATCAGAATTTTAAGCAGTATCATTTATCCTGGCATGGAGGTTGACATGAATCTGGGACCACTTATCTTCAGTTACTTGACAGTGGCCTGAAGCAACACAGTATGAGAAGAGGAGAACAGAAAAATCAGCTGTTCTTAAGACCACCAGTCCTGCACGGGAGCTCTCCTCACTGAGTGCTGTGAGACTGCAGGAGGGACACGGTGTAGAGACAGTCTGCATGGCTAGAGATCAAACCTTGGAAAGCCAGGGATCACATAAATGTCTGCATCCTGGATTCATTCTCTTCTTCTGGAAGAAGGAAAAGGTTTAATAACTGAAAGCCAGACTAGGGAATCCAATCCATCCAGTTGCTACAGAGAGAGAAGACCGTGGAATATCAACACACTTTGAAGTCAGTACCCTGGTAGACCCTGGTGTATTTGTGATGATTTGCAAGGAACCTGACAGTGCATGAAATAATTGTCTTTGTAGATAGGAAACCACATTGACATCAACTTTGAAATTTAAATGAAAGAAACGCAGTAGAGTTCTTTTAAATGCATAACCTTGGTGCATTGGCTTATTTTCTTTTGATAATAGGTTAATTACTTGAACATGTATTAGTTAAAAAGGTTTCTGTTTTAGAATTATGTAAGGATCCGTGTTCTTGAACAGTTACAGTATATTGCTTCCCATCCTGTGTCTAAATATGACCTAAACCAAAGGGATTTAATTGTCTGGGAGTAAATAATTGTTATTCAGGAAGTGCTTTGTTTGGCCTGTCCTTTTGCCACAGTGAAATGGAAATCACAAAGCAAACAGCAATACAGCCTCATTTGTCTGTGTGCTGTGCCTGGTGCACGCAGCAAAGGCACAAGCAGCAGCTTTGGTGGCTGGGCAGAAAGCTCCACTGGTGTCCAGTGTCTTCAATGCAATTTCTTAGCAACAAATGCTATTTGAGCAGCAGCTTTCATTGAAGAGTTTTGTCCTTTTCCACAGTTTGGGTTTGCTATTGTCTGGCGTCAGCAGATGAGTGAGGAGTTATTCAATATTAATGGGTTTATTTATTAAAGAGAGTTGCCTAGTATATGATAAAGTCTGTATTTGAAGCTATGAAGTAGTGATAGAATTTGATCATCCTCCTAATGCATTCAGAACAGAACCATTTTACCTTTCCACAAAGACCATTGCTGCCCTAATTACAGACTGTTGCACTCTAAATAGCAGAATTTAATCTTGTCTAGTCTCAATATCAGCATTTGCTTTATCAGTCCTGTCAGGTGGCATTTGTTGGCGGGGGGGACATTCAATTTCATGCCATTTTAAGCAATTTCACTGGCAAAGCAGAGAGATTCACAATATGTTTAAATGGAAAATGGAAATTCTCAGTAAAAACTTGTTAAAAGTCTTATCTGAGACTGGTGTCACTTTTGGTGGAGGGGGAGGACTAGTTGCATTGCTTTCTGTGGCTTGGGTTGAGTCAGGATGTTCACAGGATCCAAGTACACCCTGGGGAGAAGGTTTTTGGGTCCTGACAGCAGTGTATGTGTGAGCACATGTGCACTGAACAAACTGGCCCTTCTGCTGTGCAATGTGGTAGGTTCCTACTGAGGGAATGTGCTCTGGTAGGAGATGAAGCAGTACAGAGAGACTTTTCTCAAACCATCCCAGATTTCCAGGTGATCTGCATGCTCTCCTTTTGTTCTTAAAGCTGCTTGACCATAGCTGTGGCCAACGTGCTGCACTGCTGGTGTCATCCTTGATGCCAGGGAGCCATCAAGGAATATTTGTTTATATAGAAGTGTGTAGAACATGGAAGGAGGGGCTGACCACTTGGGAAGAATACCAAGAGGTTGTCAGAGGATGCAGGGAGGCACCAAGGAAAGCTAAGGCCTCCTTAGAACTAAACCTGGCAAGGGAGGTCAAAGACAATAAGAAAGGTTTTCAAGTATGTTGGAGGTAAAAGGAATTCTAGAGGAAATGTGGGTGACCATCCTGGTGACCAGGGATGGAGAGAAGGCAGAGTCACTGAATGCTACATTTGCCTCAGTCTTTACTGCTAAGGCCAGCTCCCAGGGGTTCCAGACCTGTAAGACCACAGAGGAAATCTGGAGGAAAGAAGATCAATGACTTGGACAAAGGAATAGAGTGTGCCCTCAACAAGTTTGCTGATGATACAAAGCTGGGAGGAGTGGCTGAGATGCCATCCAGTGTGACCTGGACAGGCTGGAAAGCTGGGTGGGGAGAAATTCAGTGAAGTTCAACAAGGGCAAGTGTAAACTACTGCATCTGGGGAAGAACAACCCCATGGACCAGTAGAGGTTGGGGGCTGATCTGGTGGAGAGCAGCTCTGGGGAGAAAGTCATGGTGGACAAGAGGTTAACCATGAGCCAACAATGTGCCCTTGTGGCCAAGAAGGCCAATGGTATCCTGGGATGTATTGAAAAGGGCATGGCCAGCAGGTTGAGGGAGGTTCTTCTCCCCCTCTGCTCTGCACTGGTGAGGCAGAGAGTCCAGCACAGAGCCACTAAGATGATGAAGGGAGTGGAGCCATCTCCCTTATGAGGAGAGGCTGAGAGAGCTGGGTCTTGTTAACCTGGAGAAAGGGAGACTGAGGGGTCACCTCATTAGTCTCTGTAAATATGGAAAGGGCAAGTGTCAGGAGGATGGAGCCAGGCTCTTCTCAGTGACATCCAGTGATGGGACAAGCTGGACCATAGGAGGTTTGGGGTAAACATAAGGAAAACCTATTTCCCAGCAAGGGTGACAGAGCCCTGGAACAAGCTGCCCAGAGAGGTTGTGGAGTCTCCTTCTCTGGAGACATTCCAAACCTGCCTGGATGGGTTCCTGTGTCACCTGGTCTAGGTGATCCTGTTCTAAGAGGGGGGTTGGACTAGATGATCTTTTGAGGTCCCTTCCAACCCCTAACATTCTGTGATTTGCTTACCAGGATTTCTTACTTTCCTTCCCTTCCTTCTTTTTCTTTCCCCACCTACAGCACAAGGGAATAAATCAGTAATAAGTGAGAAAATACTTACTGGGTTTATTATTTAATTCTCTCAGGGCTTGATTTCTGGAGAACATAAGTTTAGTTTAAGGCAGTCCCTGAGCAAGAATCTGGCTAAAATTCATGCTTCCAAAAGACACAGGAAAACCTAGGTCTTTGTGGAGGTGAGTCTTTCTGAGACTGAGTATATATCCTCATTGCTCTTAAGCGTGTTTGGGATATTTTGCCATCCTGAATATTTACCACTTGGTAATGGGAACCTGGCTTCCAGAAAAATCACATTTAGCCTCAGGTCATTCTTTTTTTGCCATTTTTTTTTCAAAAGCTGTTAATATGAAGGCAATATCCAGCTCCCACTGAGAATCTGGCTATTTCTCTTTAGTACCTCCATGGGAAATAAAATATTTTGAAAGTCTGGCTCCAGTCTGGACTTGATGAGCAGGCAGAACATACTTCTGAGATTGCTGTTCAGCCATCTCCTTCCATGTTTTACTGCAGAAATCACTGAAATCAGGAGAGGCAGGGAGTTTTTTTAGCTCTCTGGACTTGATGAAAGCACCATCTCAATTTGGTAATACTAACAGCTAAGCCTGATTTCATTCCTGTTTGCACAGACTTTTGTGTCAAAGAGATCAGAAAAAAAGCTGGAACAGTAACCAGAAAAAGAAGTCAGATCAGGAAATGGGCATGTCCTGTCCAATAATCTGCCAGTGCATCTTAGCCTTCCATTGTAATATTCATATTCTATTTCTGTTCAAGCATTCTTTTCTCTGAGGCTGCAAACTCAGAATAGCTTTAATTGTGATATCCCCATCTGTCCCAGCTCTGTGCTCTTCCAAAAGGGATGATGCCATTTGCAGCGTGGTGCCATGCTGTGTAACTTTCACAGTGGGGAAAGATCCACCAAAGACTCTGTGAGCAATGCCCAAATTTATTACCCTGCTGACTTGGCTCAGCTTTCCAAGGGCTGAAGGTTAGTGTGCTAATTTATGGTACCAGTCCACCTTCTGCTGTGGTGCTGTTCCAAAATAGGTTCTGTGTTTCAGGGAACGTCTGCAGTTCAGTACATTTAAATCACTTTAATATTATTTTAGGTTCAATAAGGTAAAGATGTCTTTGAGTATTTTGGGAGGAAGAGTTTGTTTGAGCTGCTGTTCATTATGAAAAGATTAAAGGGGCCACTGATCCCATTAATTTTTTATTGACCCTTAACTTCCTATAATGGGTCAGGCATCCCTGCTTTAGCTTCAGGACAAGTTTACCCAGTGAACAAATTCTCATCTTGTTGTATTATATCTTCCTTCAAGGAAAGCTCCATTCATCTTTAGCATCTGGTTTTAACAGGGTCTCTGCTGTATATCCAGTCCTGCATCTGTGTAACTGGAGCTATAGAGGCAGGTTACACAGCTTGGGCAGGGTCCCTGGTGTCCCCCCAGTGCTGTAACACAACTGCTTGTGGAATCATAGATAATATCTTTTTCAAACTGAATCTGGCTTGGGTCGTGGCTTTTTTGCTTCATCTGTACACCTAGAGACACGTATGAAAAGTTCTGCAGAGTACTTGCCTCCATGAAAGACAGACCCAAGCAGAATTAACATTTCTTTAAAAGGGCTTGTGTTGTGAAAACACCAAAAACTCAACCTCTGTCAGTAGCAGTGCGACTTAATTCAGCCCACGGTGAGGAAGGGTTATGCTGTGTTTGTTGCAATTAGAGCTGCTCTGCTGGCATTGGTGTCTCATTAAGACAGAATTGAGAAGATAAGCCCTGAAATGTGTGGTTCTGGCAACAGCCTCGCTACCAAAGGGATGTGTTTCTGTTCTGGTGTTATCTTAGTAACAGGATTGCTTGGGTTTTAGTAATGCATTTCTTCACCTTTCTGCTTAATCTGAACTCCTGTGACAGACAGAGCCGTGTGTGTCTCTTAGGAGAAAAGCTTCTCAGGAAGGACCTCTTCCAAAAGGCCCAGAATTTCTTAGATACTCTCTAATAATCTCACAAGTTCATGTTTTCTAGCAGGCCTTTTTATTAAGGAATATTATTTATATACAAACACCCAGTAAAAATGTGAGAAAGCTGTACCTTGCTGAAAGCATACAGACTGGAGCTTAAAAGGCTTTTTAAAGCTTCTATTTTAGTCTTCGTGTGCTTTTTATCTCTTACTCTACAGAGAACTATTTCCTCTGATGCCCTCTGCTTTGAGGAAGTTCTGTAATTTAACTTCTGTTTTCCAACGTCCTCCTGTGCCTTTTATCTCATGTCTTGTAATTTTAGAGAATTTTGTTAGCCACTTTAAGGGCATTGCTTTAGCTAGAATCTACCTTACTCTGCAAAGCCTTTTAAAAACCTTTTAAAGCCTAGTATTTTGTATTCTGCCTCTTATAAGGACTATATTTGGCACTTGAACCAAAAATACTAGTCTTGCTGAAGCCTACATCTTCCCTACAACTCCTTGAATGAAAAATATTTTTGGGGTTTCCAGGTTCCACCCAAGTGTCTTTTCTGAGCACCTTAACAGCCCCTTCACCCCTACCCACAGGTCTGGACCTCCCTCTCTCACCCGTGCTCTCCAGGGAGCTCTGACCACAGATCTGTGCCCTGGTGTCTTTGGAGTGTGAGCAAAAAGAAGATGGTCCCATCTGGGGATTTGTTCTTCATGTTCTCTGGGTTTCTTTTGCCTTGTAGCTGGACTCACTACCTCCAAAGCAAGTGCAGTTACAGGACTAAATTTTCCCAGTGTCTCTGTTCTAAATTTAGGATCTTGTGTTCCTGTGCAACTTCTTGGAACAGCTCATCTTCTCCAGAAGCTATGCTTTTGCTAATACTGCTTAACTGCAGATTAATAATGATCTTCTAGCCTCCGTGCTGCTTATTAAATATTTATATTGTGGTAGCACATAAAAGCTGTAATTGCGGTCTAATTGGGCTGATTTATTTAGGCCAGTTCTGAGACCTTTGCTACCACTAACTCTACAGCTAGCAACTCTCCTACACGTCCTTGTCCTGCACTGTCATTTCCCTGGGTCAGGTCAGCACACGAAACCAATCCCTGATTCCCTGGTGTGGAAACCCAGCAGACAGAAACCGCAGTGCGCTGCCAGCTCGCTGAGCTGCTTCTCTCTTCAGCCTTTCTTTGATTTATTCTTGGATTTTTATAAAAAGAAAGGGACAGGGCAGCCTGTCTTCTGAATCCCCCTGCAAATTTTTTGCCCTCGTCAGTCTGTGTCTGTTGATTGTAAAGATCATGAGGCAGCCCAGGTGAGCAACCACCTTCCCTCACACGCTTAAGCAAATTGCTTCTCAGCTCAAACTACACAGCTCAGCTGCTGCTGCTGCTGCCTTATACACATTGAAGAATCTTAATATCTTTCCTATTTCTTAAAAATTAATCTCCTTTAATCCTGGCAGCACTGTAAGGTTCAGAGATGTTTTACATTATGTACAGGTAGGATTATGGCTTATTCGTTAGTAGAAGGGAAAGATTGATTTTTTTTTTCCATTGCATCCCTGGTAGTTTTTCTTTTGCTGAAATCCTGGCTGATGCTTATTTTTTCTGCTCAGTCTGACTCTGCAGAAGGTGAAGATATAACCCATAATATGAAAAGTAAATGCCACAAGTCCTGTCGAAAGCAGCAAACTAGAATCACGCTTTCTGTGACAGAGATGTAGTATTAAGTTGTGCAAAATGATCTGCCCTTAAAACTCTCCACTCTCTTCTTAGCCATTGTATTATCAGCTTCAGTTTTCATTGTTTTAACAGTTGCTCTGGTCTGGAATGTAGAGAATTTCAGCTCAACAGCAAGACACAAGCTTGTCAATAAATATCCCCTTCCCACTTTAGGATTTCCTTAAACTCTGAGGTCCGTTTGTCAGCACAAATCTGTCATATCTTAGACAGCAAATTACTCTAAGGCAAAGCAGAAGAAATTCTCAGCTTGAAGTGCCCCCAAACCTTTCTTACAGCACCAGGGACACTGCAAGATGTGCTTTGCCTACTCTCCCTGGGTGATTGAAAATAGAGCTTTGTTGACAAGCCATAGACCAGTTGTTTATTTTGAGAAAGTGGGACAGAATACATTGGTGAGTTACAGAGCAAAGTGATCTAGCAGAAGTAATGAAGGCAATTCTGAAATAACACAGTTGGCTTTAACTTGTCCTTTTTTCTTTGTCTTCATCATAGCTAGAAGTCTTGATCAGGACTGTGCTGGAGGTTGGACTATTTCATGTTCTCCTGTCTCAGTGGAGGTGTGGGATGGTGATCTCTGTGGTAGGTGGGGTGACTTAATGGTGGTGATGACAGGGTTGTGTATATGGGTAGGAGTCAAGGGGCAGGCCAGTAAGGCAGATATTGTGGTGGGAATCTGTTACAGGCCAGCCAGTCAGGCTGGTGGGATTGATGAAATACTCTACAAGCAGCTGGGAGAGGTTTCGTGTTTGCTTCCTCTTGTTCTCATGGGGGACTTCAACTTCCCAGATGTGTGCTGGGAATATAATAGAGCAGAGAGGGAACAGTCACAGAGGTTCCTAGAGTGTGTGGAAGAGAACTTTGTGGTGCAGCTGGGGAAGGAGCTGAGTAGAGAAGGTGCCCTCCTAGACCTGCTGCTTGTGAAGCAAGAAGGACTTGTAGGAGATGTCACAGTTGGTGGCTGCCTTGGGCTTAGTGATCATAAAATAATAGTTTTCTATTCTTAGAGAAGCAAGGAGGGGGGCTAGTAGAGCTACCACCTTGGGCTTCTGTAGGGTGGACTTTGGCCTCTTCAAGAGACTGATTGGCAGTGTCTCCTGGGAGACCATCCTGAGAGGCAAAGGAGTCCAGGAAGGCTGAACAGCCTTCAAGAGGGACATCTCATCCCAAATGAAGGACAGGCAGGGAAGAAGAACAGCTTGGAGCCTTCAAGAGGGACATCTTGTCCCAAATGAGGGACAGGCAGGGAAGAAGAACAGCTTGGGTGAATAGAGAGCCTTGGCTGGAAGGTAGGAACAAAAGGAAGGTCTGTAGCCTATGGAAGAGATGGCAGGACACTCAGGAGAGCTTCAAGGATGTGGTGAGGATATATGGAGGGAGAAAATTAGAAGGGCCAAAGCCCAAGTAGAGCTTAATCTGGCCATTGCTGTATGAGGTTTAACAAGGGCAAGTGCTGAGTCCTGCACTTGGGCAGCACTACCCCATGCAGGGCTAGAGACTTGGGGAGGAGTGGCTGGGAAGCGGCGGGGCGGAGAGGGGGCCGGGGGGGGGGG